>NW_017309793.1:0-12609 GCF_000935625.1 Nanorana parkeri | reverse complement strand
GTGCACTCCACCATGGAACGCAAGCGGCCGAGGAAGAGCGGCTGACTGCGGCGTGAAAGTCCCTGCTATAGCGGCGGCCGTTACAATGGGCTTCAAATGTCGTATTCCTCTTGTCAAGCCACTCCTGAACAACAAACAACGTCAGAAGCGTCTTTCCTGGGCTAAAGAAAAACAGACCTGGTCTGTTGCTCAGTGGTCCAAAGTCCTCTTTTCTGATGAGAGCAAATTTTGCATCTCATTTGGAAACCAAGGACCCAGAGTATGGAGGAAGAATGGAGAGGCACACACTGCAAGATGCTTGAAGTCCAGTGTGAAGTTTCCACAGTCTGTGTTGATTTGGGGAGCCATGTCATCTGCTGGTGTTGGTCCACTGTGCTTCATTAAGTCCAGGGTCAACGCAGCCGTCTACCAGGAGATTTTGGAGCACTTCATGCTTCCTTCCGCAGACGAGCTCTATGGGGATGCTGACTTCATTTTCCAGCAGGACTTGGCACCTGCCCACACTGCCAAAAGCACCAAAACCTGGTTCAATGACCGTGGGATTACTGTGCTTGATTGGCCAGCAAACTCGCCTGACCTGAACCCCATATAGAATCTATGGGGCATTGCCAAGAGAAAGGTGAGAGACATGAGACCGAACAATGCAGAAGAGCTGAAGGCCGCTATTGAAGCATCCTGGTCTTCCATAACACCTCAGCAGTGCCACAGGCTGATAGCTTCCATGCCACGCCGCATTGAGGCAGTTATACTTTTCAGAGGTCCGATATTGTTCTATGTACAATCCTTGTTTTATTGATTGCATGTAATATTCTAATTTTCTGAGATTGTGGATTTGGGGTTTTCATGAGCTGTAAGCCATAATCATCACAATTATGACAAATTACGTCTTGAACTATCTTGCTTTGCATGTAATTAGTCTATCTCATATATTAGTTTCACCTTTTAAGTTGCATTAGTGAAATAAATGAATTTTTGCACGATATTCTAATTATTCGAGTTTCACCTGTATGTGTAGAAAGAGACAAATAAAACTGTATAACATACTGAAACCATCATCTGAGCCTGTCAAATTAGCCATATTTAGCTACTGACCTTGGGTTCAAGATGTCTGCTGTTCTGCTCCAATGTGCATGCAATGTACTCTTTTTTAAACATGAGCAGGCTTTCCTGTAATTACTACAGGTGAATCACCTTTCACTAATACCTGCAGTTTTACCCACAACTCAACTAAAAATACTGTAGATATAGAGCACACTTAAGCAGAGACACAAGGTAAGTCTATGGACGCATGCACCCGCATGCAGACACCGCTGTATCGGAAGTGCAGGCAAGGACAGAGGAGTCAGCGATGGATCGGAGACCCGCCGCACCGCTGGAGGGACAGATGAAAACATCAGGAAAGAAGAAGAAGATCGGATTAAGAGACATCATTTAAGGTAAGTGCTGACATTAACATTGGGGGGAGGGAAACATTTTTTTGCCTTTAATGTCACTTTAAAGTAGTTTTACGCTTGCCAAACACTGCTCTATTTTTCTTTTTCAACCCGCGGGCTGAACAAAAAAATAGAGCAGATTCCTCCATCACCACTACGAGTGTGTCGATTAAGGAATCCCCACTGTTTGTATTGTATTCAGAAAACAGCCGTCGGCTCTGGTGGTACAAATATTTTACGACCGCCTCCTTCGTTCAGGTGGTCGAGGGATGCCGGCCGAAAAGGCACACACTGTGCGAATTTCAGCCAGTTCTTCAAGAACCGTCCGAAATTCGCACAGTGTATGGACACCCCTTAAACTCATTAAATAAAATCTAGTATAATGTTTAACATGTTCAAAATGTCAGTTTTCATTATATTAATACCTGGTGATCCTGCCATAAAGGTCCTTTTCAGTCACTTTATAAGGTGACATCCGTCTGCCCATGTCTCCATATTGCTATCCTAGTCACCTTGTTACATGACCTTACAGTGGAGTCCACAACCAACCATGGTGACACTTATTGCACAGGCATTGTCTACAGTGTTCACTATAAGGATGTCTGCCATTAGCAATGACCTGCAGCTACCACTGGAGTAAGTGCATATAGACAGGATGCACATGTGAAGAGGCTGCAGGAGATGATCAGTACTATAATGCAATAATGGAAAAAAAGAGAAAACAGTATTTGCAATTGTATATGATATATATATATATATATATATACACACACACACAGTGCAGTGCAAACTATGGGGGACCATTTACAAAGCCCCAATATGGTCTTACTACAGCCATTCCACTCTTTTTTTTTATACAAATATACTAGAACATTTATTAAAGCACAGTGGTGTGTTTAATAAATGTGCCCTCTGCTTTGCTTGCAACTTGCTTTAGGACGTTGAAGCAAGTGAAGTCCCTTTTTTTTAAATGAGTGGAAAAAATAAAAAGTGTTAGGAAGAGTAAAGCCCAAATACCTGATCTAAGTTGTGTGAATGACTTATCTTCCTCTCATAGAGTGTTCTCTGTAGCATTGTGTAGGGAACACTCCCAAGGACACCATAGGCACATCGCAGCCTGCATTTTACGAATGTAGTAACACAAGGGGGTTCTCACTAGGAGATGAAGATGTAGAAAGTTGTGTATTAAGTAAATCAAGTCTAGTAATAACATGATTTCATATTACACATTGAGTCATTGATATAGGGAATTAATACAATATATTATATTAATATTTCTGCATAACATGTAAACCATTGATCTAGAAAGCATGGAAAACATCTACTTTATAATATAGAAGAGACTTTAAAAATCAGAATTTGTTTCATAAATTGTATTTAGAATTGCTCCAGGGGTCGTCTGTAATACTACAAATTAACAATATATATTTTAAAGTTGCCTGGTGTCAGAAAATTAGATATGTGACCTTTTCATGTTTTAGTAAATAAGAGAAGTGGAGATATGCAATGTGCCCAACAGCCCCAGGTTTCTTGTCTAGACTGTTGCGAATTGGTAAAAGGCGATAGATGATTAAACACTGCTTACTGTATAATTGTTTTTTTCACTAATACAATATCTGTTTGAGGCCATAGTATAGATCACGTAACAAGTTACAATATTAGATTCAATTATTCAATTTAAACTTTCATTTCCCCCAGCTTGTTCACACAAATGTTATATAAATCTATGATGAAGCCTAATCACGTAAGTGGACTCTTGTTGTATTGGGGAGCAGGTCTGTGGTATGCACCTTTGGATTACAATAAATATTGAAATTACTATTTGAAGATCCGGTGGTGTGGAGCTATCTTTTGTGCGTAGAGTTCGTCGTGATAGATTATGTCAGCAGGTGTTGGATATTTTTTCTTTCGGCGAGTCGGTAGCCATCGGCCAAAATGATTGACATGGATCTACATCACTGGACAACATGATTGACCCTTGGATTACATTGATGGACACTTTTTCTTTTTTTTGAAGACCAGGGTGTTAAACCCCCTTTCTGGCCATTTTTCAGTATTCAGCACTGCAGTACTTTGACATTTATTCAGTCATGCAACACTGTACTCAAATTAATTTTATATAATTTTTTTTGGTGGCATTTAATCACCACTAAGGTTTTGATGTTTTGCTATATAACAAAATGAGTACCGAATTTAAAAAAAAAAAACTTGTTTCCATTATATAATAAGTGTTATAAATTGGGGTGATAACACTTATTATCACCCCAATTTTTTGGTAAACTATAAAAGACACAGTCACGTCAGGTAAATAGACACCAAACATGTCAAGCCTTAAAAATTGTGCACGCCCGCAAAAAACTACGACACCCAAAATTGGCCATAGGCAATGCTTTAAAAGCTTTTACCGCTCATCAGTTTAGTGTTATCAGTGATTAATAGCCCTAGTATTTTTGCTGTCGCTCTGACATTCGCGGTGATATGTAACATATGCCGCACAGTGCACGCAATCATCGTTTTCACACATAGGCGCACCCGACCCATGTTTGCGTGTGTATGTGGGGATGGGGGACTATAACATTTTTGTGTGTTTTTATTTTTTTTTATATGTGATTCAATTTGTTATGCTTCTTTTTTTTTTTTACACTTAAACATTATTTATTACACAGAGCTTGTCCCCGCAGTGCCTAGCGTATTGTCTGCATTGTATCTTCCAAACCTAGTTCACTTCCTGGCCACGATTCTTGCTGCCTGCCCCTGGCCCCTGCTACACTTATGGATTACGAGTTTGGATATCGATTTGGCTACAAATTTTCCGGACTGCTCCGGTGCTGGTCACCACCACATGAGAGACCGTGCATTATCCGGGATTACTCGTATGGAGGTACCGTTTGTATTGGCAAGTCCCCGGCATCTGGGCTATATGAACTAGTTCACTGATATCAGGCAGTTTGCCAGGGAAATTGGGTAGCAGAGATAAAAGAGTGTGAAGTACAGAGCCCTTATTATGGTGGCAGTCAACAGTGACAGTGAGAGGAAAGAAGCCAAGGTGTGCACAAAACAGAAGATTGTATCATGATAATATGCACTAGTTTAAGCATATCATGTCACAGAAGACAGGTTTCATTTGAAGTGCTATGCCAAAGAAAATAAATGGCATTCAGTTAGAGATTATCGTACTTTTAATCTAACCTAAAGCTGCAGGTGGTCTTCTTACCTGCAGCTCTGCAACAAACTTGTGTTGAGGCAATGATGAATCACTACCATATCAGTAGGTATCGTAACTTGAACAATGACCAGGAGACCCCAATAACATGCCCTAGGTGTCCAGGCCTACAAAAAAAACTCTTTATAGCCAGAGGCATTAGGGTAACGGTTAGAAATGGACATTCACCGAAATGTTTCCAATCATTGATCAGATAAGGTCAGATAGGTTCAGGCTTGAGGTGAGGAAACATGGCAGACAAGCCCAATTAGAGAATGACACATAGTAGTAACCAGAGGCACAGAATACAGGTCAGACAAAGACAGATAGCATAAAAAGTTGGAACCAAAACAAAGCATATCAGCATTCATCCAGGGCAGAAGGGTCTTGCCAAAAGAAAAACTAGGACTTTTTTGTGTCTTTAATCAGTGTTGATAACATATTCATAAAACTGGCAAGTAATTAAAGTGATACTACACTCAGGAGTTAAATCTTAAAAATACATTCAAGTACCTTAACTATTAACAATACTGTACCTTTTTTGTGTATCACTCAGCTGTAGCTCATCAAATCATCTCTGAATTGGTGCTGACACTGTCTTTCCTTCTAGAGGGTGGCTACTTTTGTTCCCCATGGTCCCTGTGTGTGTTGTACAGTTGCCACCACTCCAAGCTCCATGTTGGACTACAATCTCACGTTTAGTTTACTAATTTAGATAAAGATTGTAGTCCATCCCAGGAGGGAACTTGGTGGTGTGGCTGCTTTGCAAAATACACAGGAGCCAAGGAGAACAAAAGTAGCCACCCTCCAGAAGAAAGGACAGTTTCATCATAAATTCAGGGACGATTTGGGAATCTACAGCTGATTGATACACACTTAAGCTACATTTTTTTTACTAGTTCGGGTACTTGAGTGTATTTTTAAGATTTAATTCTTGAGTTAAATCTTTAAAAAAAAATCTTAGTGTCACTTTTCGGTAATACCAGGATTTCATGAAATAAAGCTTTTGTTTCTTGACTGGTTTGTCTTTCTTCAGCAGCCTTGAGAGAATGTCTCTCTTTAGCACTGAGATCAGGCAGAAGAGAAAACAGCCATTATGTAGACCTACAGCTCAAAATTAATCCTACATTCCTGCGTAGCACTGTTCTGGAAAGAAAAAGGAACATCAATTCTTGAGAGGCATGTCTTAACAATTTTAACGTGCAGATCATTGTTCATTACTGACTGGTTTCCTTTAAGATAATATTTGTCTTTGAACAGAGTCCAGCTGTATTGCATTAAATTTGATACAAAGCACCTTTACCTAAGATGGCTCCGGCTATTAAAACAAACTGGAAACAGATCAATATGACTGTATTCGAGTTGTATATACAGTAATTTTATCACTATGGAGATACTGTCCATTTAACTGTCCTGAACAATGGTTTTAATCAGTCGGCACCTGTTGCTCTTTTATTAAAGATTTGCAGTTACAAGGTACTATGATTGATAAGCACCAAGTCTGCATTGTAAAAATTAGACAGTTTTATTTGCTGAAACAGAGCAATCTAATAGACCGTAAAAATGCAAATTAATTAATAAATAATGGCTTACCATTAATTCAAGAAATGTAAAATTGCATGGATTTTGCAAATATGTCAAAACCCCTTTGCCATTACTGAGACAGAAGAAGGGGAAAAATAAATAAATAGTGACAACAAAAGTAATAGACTTCAACTTTTCATCAAAATACATCAACAGCAGCATTATAACAACAACAATTATAACAATTATTAGGTTCCAATACTTTTAAAAGAACAATGCTTCGTACAAACCGCTCACAATGTTGAGCTCTACTTTAGGAAACAATCTTGAAAAATATGTTAAAGGCTGGTGCATTTCTGGTTAGGTGAGTCATAGGGACCAGGACATTAGGGGACTAAAGTAAGAGCTCAGTGTATTTAGGGCTGGCACCCTGCATACACATGCACAGTATACTTGTCACTAACACAATTGTTTATTCAATTTATATTTTCAGGAAAAAATACACTTAAATGAATTTTAGTGCACACAACCACAATGTTATCACCATTTTTTAAAAGTAAAAGATGAGTTTGTGTTGAGTTATTATTATTATTCTACAGGATTTATATAGCGCCAACAGTTTGTGCAGCGCTTTACAGTATAAGGAAGACATTACAATTACAATACAATTCAAGACAAGATGGTAAGGAGGGCCCTGCCCGTGAGGTTTTACAATCTATAAGGGAGGGGCAAGTGATACATGAGAAGGTAGCTGTGTGGGGATGAATTGTTTGAGAATGTGATAGTTCAGTGGTTAGGTTGAGGTGGGATAGGCTTCCCTGAAGAGATGAGTCTTAAGAGATCACCTAAAGGCAGTCAGAGTGGGAGATAGACAGACAGGTTGGGGTAGAGAGTTCCATAGGCTGGGAGAGACTCTAGTGAAGGCCTGAACGCGAGCATGGGAGGAGTTGATGAGGGAGCTGGAAAGCAGAAGGTCTTTTGAAGAGCAAAGGGGACGTTTAGGTTGATATTTTGAGACCAAGTTTGAGATATAGCCGGGGGCAGAGTTGTGGATGGCTTTGTAAGTGGTTGTTAATATTTTGAATTTTTTCCTTTGGGCTTTTGGAAGCCAGTGTAGGGATTGATAGAGTAAGGTTGCAGACACTGAGCGGTTGGTTAGGTGAATGAGTCTAGCAGCTGCATTCATGATAGACTGAAGCCTGTGTAGAGGTAAGCCAATGAGGAGGGAGTTGCAATAGTTAAGACGAGATATAACAAGGGAGTGGATGAGTAACTTTGCGATTTCATTGGCAAGGAAGAGGTGTATTTTGGAGATGTTACGAAGGTGAAGGCGGCATGATTTGGATAGTGATTGGATGTGGGGAAGAAAGGTGAAGTCCGAGTCAAGGAAATTGTAAATTGATTCCAGATATGTCAAGCCTCAAAACTCTGTGCACCTGCAAAATAGTGAAAAATGATGGTGCCTAAAATATTAGTAGAGAATGCTCTAACCCTTTCACTGCCATGGCCTTGTTTTCCCATTTTTTGCACACATTATAATTTTAGGTCTAAAAGTTACTTCAAACTCCCAAACATTATTATTTACTAAGCTGCAAGCGAGTGAATAACCAAGCCGAAATTAACTGAGCCGAACGGCGTTCGGCTATTCACTTCGGCTTGGCACAGCTGATTTCAGCCATACATCGGCTAAAATCAACCGTACATCGGGTGGCTTCTGCTGAGCCGAAGTGCAGAAGCTGTTCAACTCAGCCAATCTAATATTTGGATCGGCTGAGCCAAAGCTCCGGGCAGTTCACCAGCAGTGAGTGAAAAGCTGAATGCCAAGTGGCATTTGGCTCAGCTATTCAGCTCACTACCTCTGAGGTCGCGAGCAGATTATAAAAAATGTAAACAAAAGAAAAAAAAAGTTAAAATAATTTAAATAAATGTGAAAAAATAAAAACAAATGTTAAAAATTAATTCAAAAAATGTAAACAAAAGAAAAAAAGAAAACAGGGTGGGGTCCCCCTCCCGATCCATACCAGACCCTTTAGGTCTGGTAGGAATGTTAGGAGGGAACCCTATTTAAAGAAAAATAAATGTGTGGGGTTCCCCCCAAAAGTCATACCAGGCCCTTTAAGTCTCATAGGAATTCTAAGGAGGAATCCCACCCCAAAAAATGGTGGGGAAACGTGTGGTTCCCTCTAAAATTCCTAACCAGACCCTTGGTCAGAGCAAAGGCATGGCAGGGCAGGAAAGGGGGGGGGGGCGAGCAAGTGCCCCCCCGCCATACCAGACCACATGCCCTCAGCACTGGGAGTGTGCTTTTCCGCCCTGAAAAAGCACCTAGTACCCATGCAGACGGGCACAAGGGCCGCTTCTCCACAAGCCCTGTGGCATTGGTTGTAAGGGTCTGTGGGCCGGGTGGCTTTTATTGGGGTACCCTCTTGAAAAAAGGGGACAAGAAGATGCTGCCCCCCCTTGTGAATGAGTAAGGGGTACTTGTACCCCTATGCATTCACTAATGTGTTAACAGTAAAATGTAAAGAAACACACCAGACTTTAATAAAAAAAAAACTTAAATTGAATTTAAAAAAACACATTTTTTTATTTTTAATCCCAGAAATGGATGCACCAACATAATCCTAAGGTCAATCATGATGTCCAGCGTTGTCCATGACTGACATGACATGAATTGAAACATGCTGGGAAATATAAACAATTGGACGGAGCTAGCAGTGACATGACTTGGGCGGGGCGGTTGATTGATAGAGGAGAGAGGACAAACGAAGGAGAAGTGGAGGATAATCACTAGCGGTGAGGTTTATGTGATGGATTGGATCGATACAATGGAGAATGCTTTATGACTCTCTGGAAACTCTCTCTCTCTGGAGTGTCACGGGAATCTGTTGAGTGTTTTGGAGAGCACAGGGGGATAAGCACGATCACACGTGGCACTCATTTGAGTAAACAGGGCCGGATTTCCCACAAGGCCAACCGAGGCCCAGCTCGGGGTAGAATGGATTACAGGGGCAGCAGGGGTGTGGAACTCCTATCTCCCGACACCCGGGACATGCAGTTCTGGGGCACCGGGCGGGTAGTTGTTTTCTACATTTAGCCCTGCTTTGGCCAAGCAGAGCTAAATGTACAGCGGGGAAGCCGCATCTTGTTTTGTACAAGTGATCTCAGCTATGTCGCCGAGATCACTTGTATGCAGCCTGCATACAGGGGGCGCATTAAGGTACCTGGCATAGGGGGAGCAGAGAGAGTAAATCCGGCCCTGTGAGTAGACCATTGAGTGTTGGAGGATTCATTACAGAAAGAATATCACTATTCGTTGTCACTTATTTATTCTGATAAAGATGAACATGATTGCACCTATTTAAGTGGCGGTGGAAAACTTTTTATCACAGAAGGAGGACTTTTATGCTGTTATTTTTGTCCTATGGACAATGATGCAGTTATTCATTTTATATTTTGGTTTATATTGATTTTAGTATTTTTTCACACAGTGAGGCACAAGACCATCTACCTAGTTATTTGGTCATATAATCACTTTACGGCACAGTGCACTTTATATTGTTCATTGAAAGTGTTATTATACATTTGGCACAGCAGCTTATACATGTTATATTAGATTTTACCACAGTGCCAAATCTCTATATTCACATATTTCAAAATTAAGCTGTACTAATAAAATCTATTCTAAAGCAAAATATACTGTTTATCAGTGACGTGCGATACCTCATGTTCGGGGTGAGGCATTACCAAGTCCCGCCCCTGCCTGCCAATGCCCCACCCACGCCAATCAAAGCCCACCCCCATCGGTCGAAGCACCACCGGACGAAACCCCGCCCCAACCCATCCCCAAGATAGTGTGAAGGAGGAAGGGAGGAGACAGGTAGGAGCCTCCCTATCCCTCACTAACTACCTGTCAAAAGCCGGATGCAGCACTGCCTGTAATTAACAGGCAGCGCTCCGTCCATGATAGGTTACACAGCGGGAGGATTTCCCTGCTGTGTAACCTGTTAGATGCCAATCTGAATGGAGAAAAAGCTGTCAGCTTCAGACTTGAAGCTGGCAGCTTTTTCCTTCATAATTCTAGGTGAGGCTCTGCTTCACCTGCCTCCCCTGACCGCACGTCCCTGCTGTTTATTACATATGCTACACTATATTGGGGCCCCAGCCAAAGTTCAGTTTAGATTTAAGGTTTCTTTAATAAAAAAAAGATTCTACAATTACAACTTGAGCACAGCAATACGCTTCCTTTATTGGAAATCTATCCTTGGAAAAAATCAGTGCATTAATGCACAAGGCAATAAACTTCCTCATTCAATAACTATAGAGGGGGATGTAAGGAAAATAACAAATCTGCAAACCGAAAGTATTAGTCTCAACTGATATTCATGTGGTTGACTTTTTCAAATGGAAAAAAAAACTCAATAGGCAAGATTTTATCCAGTTAAGACCAGGGGTTACATGGTGTCCTGATCTCAATAATTAACACACATCTGCTATACACAAGGATCTGATTTTTACAGCCACTTCAAGAAGAAATTGTATGCAGGCTCTGTCATTATCTGCTGATATGATCATCCCCAGTGTGAATACATACCTTCTGTCGCTATTAATAAGAATTTATGCATGAGTTAAACTGACATTCTGCCACGTCTTACTCTTTAATTAACAGTTTATTTATTAAAAATGTAGATTGGTGCATAAACAAACATTCAACTGTGAGTTGAATTTTCAAAAACTGGGAAAAGTTATTTATTTTTCTAAAGTTTGTATATAGTCAGTAATTGGCTTTGCGCACTCTTGATATTGAGAGCAGTAAGAGCTAAGCTGAGTGGGTGTTAAAATAACACTTGTGCAAGGAGTTGGCAAAGTTGTTTTGACTGCTGAACAAAAGCAGTAGGTGCACATTTATAGCAATGGTCTTTATTAAAAAAGAAGACAGGCCTATCTCACTGTGATGGTTTCCTTACTTGATAAACTGCATTGATAAGGGTTGTGATAAGGGTTGTTTAAAAGAACCAGTACAATTATCATCATCTTATTCGATTGACTATGTAACTGCAATTCCCTTTCATCCTCAAGTCTTATGCAGTATCATTAGTGGAGAGATGAATGTCTAGCTGTGCCCCCAAAAAAGCTCTCAAAGTTTTGCCATCAATACTTCTGTTTCACCTGTACCAGAGGGGTTACTTGCAGTAATATTCATGATGGTATAGCATGGGAGCAGAATAAAAAAAAAACCTGCGCTTAGTTTCATGATGCAAAGGAAAGACCCAAATTGGAATTGAGGGCAAGTGTACTTTATTGTTCACCCTAAATAAACTCCTAAGAGTAAGTAAATTGTAGAATGGCTATTTTACAGGACAAGGGTGATCCTATAAATAAAATTGCCCAGAACATTCACCCTGTCTATTTGTTTTGGAGATCATTTTCACAAAAGGACTAAGTGATTAAAACTTCAAAATTGTTGAGTTGTTACCAAAACAGGAGATCTTGCAACGGGGACACCACTTGCCCTGACATGTTTAACCCACAGGCTTCCTGAGAGGTCATGGCCAGGCCACATAGTGATTTCTGTGAATCAATTCCCCCATTGACATAGAATTCAGCCAGTGTGAATGTTGCCTTCAGATTATGACCAATGTGTATGCTTAGTTACTCAATCATTTATACATGTTCTCAGCCATCATTGCATCCCCCCTAAAATTCCTATACAGACCCTTGATCCGAGCAAAGGTATGACAGGGCAGGAAAGGGGGGTGGGGACGAACCACCGTGCAGCATTCAGCTCGGTCATTCTGTTCGCTACCTCAGAGGCAGCGAACAGAATGTAAAATTGCGCTGAAAACAAATGAAAAAACTGAGTGGGATCCCCCTCCCAAACCATATTAGATCCTTTAGGTCTGGTTGGAATGTTAGGAGGGACCCTGAGTTAAAAATGTCATTTGAGGACAGTGAGCTGTCATGGCATGAAAACAAATCTGTTTAAATTTGGCCGGGAGCTGTCATATCTGTCATTTTGCCACGCAGTTGTTGGGTTCGGTCGGGTCCGAAAGGGCGGTGGGATTTTTTTTATTTCGACGAATCGGCATCGTCATTCATTGTGATTGACCTTGGATTACATCTCTGGACAGCGTTATTGACACTGGATTACATTTGTAGATCTTTTTTGTGTTTTTTTATATTAAAGGAATTGTCAAAAACTGTTTCTGTATCTTTTGTTCAATTAAAGGAATTTTTTGAAAAGTCTGGTGTCTTTATTTACATATTATGTTACCCTTTAGTGAATGAGTAGGGGTACAACTACCCCTCACTCATTCACAAGGGGGCGGCATCTGGGTGCCTCCTTTATGAAAGGGGGTACTCCAACGAAAATAAGCCCCCCTGCACACGAACCCCCAACAAACACCGGGCCAGGGTTGTTGGGAAGATGCCCTTGTCCCCATTGCCATG
>NW_017309792.1:15019-45925 GCF_000935625.1 Nanorana parkeri | reverse complement strand
GGCATGCTGTTGAGCAGTGTCGAACAGTCTTTTGTATGCCTATTCCAGCTCCCATTCTTGTGTAATTAAAAAGTCCAGATGAGTTCTCAACCCGAGCTCACTGGGGAGTTCCCACTCTCTAAAATCACGTATGTCCTCCCACCTCCACTCCTGTGCACTCCCAAATTGTGGATCCTCCTGGAGCGCCTCAAATATAAGTCCCGGGCCGCCGAAGTCATAGCCCTCTGTGGGATCATTGTTCTCCAGCCATGGACACAATTGGGTGACATACCACTGCAGCGCCCGGTACCCGTCATCCAGCATCAGTTCCGTTTGGAGCAGCCAATCCATCTCCGACAGCCATTCCTCCCGGGGCTGCTCTCCCAGGAAAGGCACACGCAAGTCCCATTGCAGCCAGTATCGTTCCTTGGATGTAGGGAGGACCTTGCCACAATAGTGCTGCTGCAGTTGAAGAGTCTCCCTCCAGATCTCCCGGCGCAAAGCGTCTCTCCTTCCCAGCATATCCTGGGCAGAACCAGGATTGTCGAGCTGGGCCAGCGCTTCCATGGCCGTAGGCAACTGTGGCTCTTCTCCTATGTCAGCAGCAAACTTGGTCCCGGTGGTGGTTTGAATGTCTCCTTAGGCAAGGAAGAGCATCCCACCGCTTGCCACCAATGTGACGGACCCCCGTACTCAGGATGAGTATGTCCGCCGCTGTCTTCTTCCTTGCTGAGGAGATATTGGAACCCGCTGATCTGTAGCTCCCAGTTTCCCCAGTCACTAGCCAAGGCTTGAGTGTAGGGTAAACAAACTCTGCTTTATTGAGCAACTGCACAAACTTTTATACAGCAAGTGATGAAATCAGAATATAATCCCATCACATCCACCCTCCCCTCCCAGACAATCGGTCTGCTCAACACCACAGGTGTCCACCTGCTAACGAACTCCAGACAGCCATAGCAGGAGCCTGGCCAGAATGTCATTGTTCTGAGCTCCCTCAGAGTACAATGGGAGATAACGAGGGATGGTGCTGATAGTCTTTCCATAACCAGGTCACACAGCATAACGCACTCAAACACAACTCAACACCAATACACATTTAACTTATAAACTGATCACCATGTCGTCACACCCTGAACTTGACGGTTCCCCCCCGGTTGTTAGCAAGTATCCAGGAAGTATCCTATATTCATTCCCCGCTCCTATTTCCGCACGCTACAGGCTGCAATCACAAACTTCATCTGGGCGGGTAGGACCCCCAGACTTAGTCTGGCGATCCTACGATGCCCTAAAAGGGCAGGAGGCCTGGCCCTACCAGACCTTTACCTTTATTACATGGCATCCCACTTGACTTGTTTGGTGGACTTGTGCCGACATAGAGATACCAAACCCTGGGTGGTTATGGAGCAATCTGTAACTCCAATTCCCTTGCCAGCTCTACCATGGTGTGAAAGAGCTCTCCCTGGACAGCTGAGGAAACACCCGACGGTGGGCCCTACATGGCAGATAGCGCGGAGGGCGTTTAGGGAGAAACGCCTGTCCCCCTCTCCTTCACCCATGTACCCGGTCGTGGGGAACCCGGAGTTCGTCCCGGGCTTGGAGGACGGCTTATTTCGCCACCTCGCGGCCTTGGGCCGATTTCGGGCTTTGCATTTCCTCCAGGGCACACAGTGGCAGTCCCTACGAGACCTCCTGCTGGACGCGACCCTGGGAGAGCCCGGTTACTGGAGTCAGCTTCAACTCTCCCACTTCCTCTACTTACTCCCTAACCCAGCCTTGTATGCCCGAGTCCCATCGGACTTTGAACACACCTGCCTGGACGAGGGACCCTTAACCAAGACATTATCCTTATGCTACAAACTAATCATAGAAGCAGACCAGGATTCACCGCTCCACTACCTGGGACAGTGAGAGAGGGAACTGGGGGTCCAGTTTTCGCAGGATGACAAGACCAGGTTTCTTCGGCTCAACCTGAAGTTGTCAATTTGCAACAAATACCAGGAATCGGGTTACAAGGTTCTAACCCGCTGGTATAGAACTCCCCACAGACTTCATCAGATGTATGACGGGGTCCCTGACGTATGTTGGAGGTGCGGATCCTCCCCTGCGGACATGCTCCATATATTTTGGTCCTGCCCGAGACTGACGCCCTTCTGGTCTCAGGTTCCCAGAAATTCACAGACCATCACATCCCGGAGAACCCAGCATTCTTCCTCCTCCCCCATAATCACTTCTCCTTAAAGGGGTATTCACGCTCAGTGCTGATACATTTACTGAATGCGGCACTATCCCATACAACCTACCCGATGTATGTAAGTACTTACTTTCTCCGTTGGCAGATCGCCAGAGGGTCTCTGATAGCCCATTTCAGCAATCTCAACTGCCCACATACAGACGTACTGTCATTGGAGATATTACCACTATAATTGCCTTAGTGTTGTTCTGATGGTACTGTTCATGTAATGAATGTGTTCAGTGGCTGCGTCCACTGCCTTTAGGATGGGGCTTGGTGTCCCATGCTCAAACCTTTTTTTGTAATTTTGAAAACTTGTCAAATAAAAGAATTTATTTAAAAAAAAACACTGGAGCGATCGTCTGATCACTCCAGTGTTTGTAAATAACTGGGAACACATAGTACTATGTGTCCCCAGTTATGAATGTACAGGCTGTGATTTACATCATAGCCTGTTCATTCAAGATTTCCTCAATGGGGAGAAGCACTCACTACAGAGGCTCCTCCCCATTCAGAAACTGCTGATAGTGAATATTTTACTATCAGCAGTGTCTGAATGAATAGGAAGCCTCTGCACTGAGTGCTTCCCATTCATTGAGGGCTGAGGCTGCAGATCATCAGAGAGGCCCGGGGGGCAATTGCCACCCTGCCCCCAGGCCCAGTCCGCCCCTGCCCCCCACACACACACGCATATTATTAGACATGTGCGAAGACTAAAACTCCATTTCAGATGAAATGAACGAAAACTAAAGACGTTTCATTAAACAAAACACATTTTTATGCTATTTTGGATTCAGCCATTGGCGTGTTCTGGATGCAGGGCGCATTACATCATATAACACTGCACGTGTTGGGCGCCGCCATCTTGGTGTATATCTAGTTATACACCAAGATGGTGGGGCCAATATCCGCGTGTGGCGTCACCTGACATCACGCATGCATGGCGTCATGTAACGTCATGCTCCCCGCCTCCAAGATGGTGGCACGCATTCACAGAACGTGGCGGTGGCCAACATAGTCGCCGCACATTCTCAAACAAATTATTATGTGATTGAATACATGTTACGTATATTCGGACATATAGTAATTCATTAATTTAACATGTAGTCTGGGTTTTGTGTTCTGTTTTCTATTTTTACTTTTCTAGATGCACTTACTTGAAAAAAGGGATTGGCATGACATCCTGACACTTTATTTGTATAGACTCTATTTTAGTTTGACATTTATTGTTTGCCTTCTGTTGTTTTATTTGATAAGAATACTTATATTGTGCCTACAAGTTTAATACCTTTGAATAAAAGTTTTATTTTTATCATACTTTTTAATATGTTTCTTTGTAGCTTAACAAAGTGGCAGTCTTTAAATGGTGCAGATATTGGGGGAAATGGGTGTGGTTACTGGGGGTGTGGCCACTAAAGGGTGAGGCCACTGAGGGGTGTGGTCACTGGCAGTCTTTAAATGGTGCAGATATTGGGGGAAATGGGTGTGGTTACTGGGGGTGTGGCCACTAAAGGGTGAGGCCACTGAGGGGTGTGGTCACCCTCAGTGATGTGCAGAAAGGCTGCAGAGGAATGGAGCAGCTGCGGCCACAACAGACCCCCACAACCAGGGTCCAGGGAGCCCCACTGACCACCAGGCTAAGGTAAGGTGACATTTTTAAAATAAAATTTTAAATGTTTTAATATTTTATGTTCCCGGGACATTTTTAAATGTCCCGGGAACATAAAATAAAATTCTTCCACGCTGTTAGAAGCTGCATACAGAGCGTGCTGGTTACTACTTAAACCGGCGCGCTGTGTGCAGCTTCTGAAAAGATACGCTATTAGCGTAGCGGGAGCGATGCAAAATGCGCAGCCGGCTTCCCCGCTACGCTAATAGCGTATCTTCTCAGAAACTGCACACAGCGCACCGGTTTAAATAGTTACCAACACGCTCTGTATGTATATTCTGACAGCCTGAGAGACGGGAGTCTGTGCTTGTCGGTCTTTCCAGGGATCAGGTGAGTATTCAAGTGTTATTAAACTCTCCGGCTTTTTTGCATATATATCTATGGCTAGCAACAGGAGATATATGCAAAAAGTTGAGAAAAAAAACAAAAACACTTTAACAGCTGTTTAAACTTAATCCGTCTTTGCCACGCGCTCCCGTCCAAAAATCCAAAACTGCTCGGGCGGCCGCAAAGCATCTTGGGGAGGGCGCATGCGCAGTTCGGATTTTTGGCCGGGAGACGAGGAGAGACATAATGTAAGTCTATGAACGGCGTGCACCCGCATGCAGAGATCGTAGGACAGGAAGTGCCAGCAAGGACAGAGGAGTCAGCGCTGGATCGGGGACCCACAGCAGCGCTGGAGGGACAGCTGAAAACATCAGGAAAGAAGAAGAAGATCGGATTAAGAGACATCAGTTAAGGTAAGTACTGACATTTACATTGGGGGGAGGGAAACATTTTTTTTACTTTAATGTCACTTTAGCCACTTGAAGACCAGGTGTTTAGACCCCCTTCCTGGCCAGGCCATTTTTCAGTATTCAGCGCTGCGGTACTTTGACTGACATTTATTCCGTCATGCAACGCTGTACGGAAATTAATTTTATACCATTTTTTGGGGACAGATAGAGCTTTCTTTTGGTAGTATTTATTCACCACTGGGGTTTTTATGTGTTTGTTGTTGGGGGGGGGTGGGCAGTGGGGTTGGTTTTACTTATTTACATTTTTATTTACTTTATTTATTTTTACTTTTGTACATTTTTTTATTTTTAATTTATTTTATTGTTTACTTGTATCGCCTTTTTTAACATTTCCGTTTTTGTTATTTTCTACATTTTTATTTTTTCACTTAACTTTATTGCTATCACATAGGGGGCTAAGAAACCCCTCTATGTGATAGCAAAATAAGTGGCAGGTAATATACATCACTTCCGCATTCTTGCAGCGGAGAGGGGACCGGAGGGAGCTCGTGTACCGAGCTCCCTCTGATCCCCTGTGACAGAGGCCGTATGCTGGTCCCGGGCTCGCACCGAGCACAGTGGAGCCCGGGACTGGCGTGACAACGGGAGGGGGAGGCCGCGTAGGGAGGAGGGGGGACACGGGCCGGCAGCTCATACAAGCGTTTCGCCGGCTCTATAGCCGGCAGATCGCTTGTATGTTAACAGGGATCGGTGCCTGTTTTTAAATCGCTGGTGTTTCCGGCGCACGCAGGTGGGCGTGGCTGAGCGGACGTCTAAAGACGCCCGCTCAGATCTAGAGATCTCTCGGCCGGCCGGTTTTTTACAATGTTTTTTTTTTGTAAAAAAACGGCCGGCAGAGAGGTTAACCACTTACGGGACGCAGTACGTCTATGGACGGCAGACCGCAGAAGCGGTTAAAACAAGAACATGGCTGCTTCGGCAGCCGTGCTCTTGGTACTGCTTTTAACAGCAGGCGATTGCTGTGTAACTTACAATCGATCTGGTGTCTGAACAGCCACCGGATCGTTTGTACCGTGTGGTGCCCCCTCCCACCCCCACCCGCATCAGCCACTGGGTCGGTGGGTCTCCCCACAATGATCAGAGAGAGATTCAGCAACCGGCCGAGCGCTGCAGGATGTTGTGGAAATTTTTATTCTAGGATGTGTGTGTTATAGGTTGTCATCTGTCTCCCTGTGTCGGATTTAACCGAGGAACGCTCTAGCAGAGGGTACTTGGGTTAAATCGGGACCAGCTGTAAAACCGTCAGTATGAAAACCTTCTCATAGGCTTGGAGACGTGTTCACGGTGTGTGGAGGCTTTTGCCGGTTTGTGAGTACTACGTGCAATGCGCTGGGCTCCTTGCCTTCAAACTTCTGCACACATTAGTGAAGCGAAGTCCGTATAACGAGATGCGTATTATACCTCTATTGTGGACTGCGCTATCCCTTTTCTATACATATCTGTTTTTATAAGAAGACATCGATATATGCCTTGTCCGTATACCGGTACCGTATATAGATAACCGTATTAGCAATGTCTCTCCAGATAGTCTCAAACCTATAAGAACAAGTAGAATCATTGTACTAGATCCTGGTCACTCTGAGCAGTATTGAGTAGGGGCCATGCTGACGATGATGGGTGATGGGCAACCACATGGCCGGTTGGGACAATGGACATGTCTCATCCTTCCTTGTTACAGGGATGAGGTGTGTGCATTTCCCTGTTCAGCCATCTTGGTGTAGTCCCCTTTTTCCTTTTGATATGTACCTGTATTTCTGGGCTGACTGGCTAATGTTGTAAAGCCGTCGTCCTTTTGCCTTAATAAAATGAAGGAGTTGGGGTCGGCTCAGCCCTTTCGACTTGGACTCCAGCTTGAACCAGCATCGTGTCTGACTCTCTCTGGTGCTAAAGAAGTACTTCATCCCTTATACAGAAAGAACTGAATGCAGCGTGCTTTTAACAGCAACCGGATTGTTTGTGCTGGGCGCATTTTAATACCGAACGTGTACCTTTTAGTGCACAGGAGATTCCTGTGCAAACTTCAACCAAAATATCCATGATAAAGAGGAGAGCACTGTTTGTGTTGGTTTTTTTTTGGGAGGGGGGCAAAACAAATCTTGCACCAGGGCCCTTTGTTCCTTAGGTCCCCCACTGTGTGTGGGGATGAATTGTTTGAGAACATGATGGTACAGTGGTTAAGTTGAGGTGGGTTAGGCTTCCCTGAAGAGATGAGTCTTAAGGGATTGCCTAAAGGCAGTCAAGGTGGGAGATAGACGGACAGGTTGGGGTAAAGAGTTCCAGAGGATGGGAGATACTCTAGAGAAGTCCTGGAGGCAAGTATGGGAGGAGTTGACAAGGGAGCAGGAAAGCAGGAGGTCTTGGGATGAGCGGAGGGGACGGTTAGGGTGATATTTTGAGACAAGGTTGGAGATATAGCCGGGGGCAGAGTTGTGGATGGCTTTGTAAGTGACTGTTAATATTTTGAATTTTATCCTTTGGCCGAGTGGAAGCCAATGTAGGGATTGACAGAGGGGGGTTGCAGACACTGAGCAGTTGGTTAGGTGGATGAGTCTAGCAGCTGCATTCATGATAGACTGAAGGGGGGATAGCCTGTGTAGTGGAAGGCCAATGAGGAGGGAGTTGCAATAGTCAAGACGAGATGATAGAGGAAGATTTCCAGTGCACCAGCTCCCCCTCAGCGTTTCGGTAGGGCCAGTGTTTTGTAGCTAAGCCTGGGGCGGGAGGGTCCCCACACAAATTTTGTGAATATCTGTTGAACACATCTCAGGAATATAGTAGGGAGGGCGATGGGTAGCGTCTGGAATAGATACAGGGACCTCGGGACAATGTCCATTTTGAGTACATTAATCCGGTCCAGCCAAGATAAGATTTTATGGTCGTATGAAGTCAGGTATTGAGATACTCCCGCAAGCAAGGGGCGGAAGTTCAGGGAGTATAGATCAGCCAGGTTCCTAGGGAGATGGATTCCCTAGTATTTCAAGGAAGCGGGGCATATACAGAAGGAGAAGTTGCTGTTAAGGAGTCGAAGATCGTCATCCCCCAAAGAGACATTAAGGATCTCTGATTTAGAGATGATAACTCGAAAATGACTCAGAGCTCCGAACCGTTCGAATACCTGTAGAATAGTGGGCATAGTAAGATGGGGCTGTGTTACATAGAGCAATAGATCATCTGCGAACAAAGCAAGTTTAGATCTGTGAGGGCCCACAAGCAAGCCCTGAAATGCTGAATTCTGACGGAGGGCAACTGCCAGATGTTCCATGGCGAGTACATAAAGGAGAGGGGACAATGGGCAGCCCTGTCGGGTGCCATTAGAGATCCGAAAGTTAGGAGTCAGTGCATCTCGAACCCGAACCGTTGGGTGTGAATATAGGGCCATGATGTTACTCAGCATATTAGAACGCACACCCAACTGTGTCAAGGAATGTCTGAGGAAGGTCCAATCTAGGCAATCAAACGCCTTATCAGCGTCCACGGACAAGAGGCACAGAGGGGTGTTAGACGTTTGGGCATAGTGCATCAGGAGTAAGGTCCGAATAGTGTTGTCCCGGGCCTCCCGGCCCTGGATAAACCCCACCTGGTGTTGTGGAAATTTTACTAGGATGTGTTTTTAGTATATTGTAATATATACAAATAATATATTGTAATATTGTCATCATGTCTCTCAGTGTCTGGATTTCTGGGCCATGCTCGATTGGCACGTGACCCGGATTTAAATACACTGGGGTTAAACCATTGGAGTAGATATCTTATGCGTGGCGGAGCAGTGTTTTCTTTAACGAGTGTGTGAACGGCAAGCTAGGGCCCCTGCGCGGTGCGCGGATTTTTTGGATTGGCGTGTACACAACTTGATTTGAGTATTATTTAAGATACATATCTGCCTTTATGAAAGGAACGTGCGTTCATATTTCTGATGCGTCTGATCAGCGCGCTGGAAATGGTATGGCATTGTCCCTGAACGTTATTGGGCATTGCTCACTGAGCCGTGCTGGATAAGGTTCGCTCCAGTGGTAATTGGAGATTGTATTTGTGGGTATGATACAGACATATACTCCCTTTTACTGGCTACGATATGTTCATATGTTGATGTAGTGAGGAAGTGATGTTGGTTGTTAACATCACTTCCTGGTTTGCTGGTTGTTGACATCACTTCCTGTTTGACATCACTTCCTGGTTTGCTGTTTGAGACATCACTTCCTGTCTGACATCACTTCCTGTCGGACAGCTATAAAAATAAACAAATACCTGTGCTGAGGCTCTAAGAGTGGAACCAGCAGGAAAGCAACACCTGTCTCCTGTGTCCTAACTCTACATGACTCTAAAAGGGGTGCTTCCAGTCCTTGCACAAAAGAGCTTAATACAACTGTGCTTTTAAGCACGGGGGAAATTCTTTGTGTTTGACATACTTTAACCAAGCGAATTTCCATAAAACTGGTTAGGGTGGATCTCTCCTGGGAGAAAAGGCTTCAGCCGGGTAGCAATCATCTTGGCAAACAATTTCACATCAACATTGATTAAAGAGATCAGCCTAAAATTTGTGCAAAGAGTGTGATCCTTGTCTGGCTTAAGGATCAATGAGATGTGGGCCTCCAACGCCTGTCATGGAAACGATGCACCCTGGGACACTGAGTGAAAGACCCGAAGCATGAAGGGGGTGAGTCCCTAAAATGCTTGTAAAATTTCACCGTGAACCCGTCGGGACCGGGAGACTTGCCAGCGGGCGCAGATTTGAGGGCCACAAGTAACTCTTCTATGGTGAAAGGCGACTCCAGCGCCTCAGAGTCTGCCAACACAGGGAGGGCAGTATCATGAACATGGGCAGATACCCATGCGTCATGGCTGCAGGAGGAATCTTCTTTGTGTTTGAGTCTCTAAGTCAGTGAGGTGTTGGATGGCCTCCTGAATCTTCCTAGACCGTTCCCTCTTTAATCTGGAGCCCTGTTGGATCAGTGCTCCCCTCAGGACCCCTTTCAGCGCCTCCCACTGAAGAGGGAGAGGGGTGGGGTCAGAAGCATGAACATCTAAGAATTGGGTAATACCCTTCTGTAAAGCAGCGACACAGCGCGGATCAGACAGCAAGGATCTATTCAGCCTCCATGTCCATTCGGCCAGTGGGACCTGCAGGGACAGTGTAACTGCAGCATGGGCCGACCAAATCATGGGCCAATGTCGCAGGAGGCAACCCAGTCCAACAGTGGATGAGAGGTGAAAAAATAGTCTATTCTACTATAGGAGTGATAGGGTGCGGAAAAGTGAGTGTAGTTCCGAGATTGAGTGTGTAAAACTCTCCAAGTGTCAATCAGGTGTAGGCAAGAGAGCTGTCTCCGAACTTTACGCAGTTTGGCGAAGGAAAGGGCGCATCGCCCCATGAACGAGTCGATACTGGGCTCCAAGGCCAGGTTGAAATCCCCACGCACTATCACTATTCTCTCCGCAAAATCCTCCAGCTCCTTCAGGAGCCGTAGCGCGGATGCAGCCTGGTCAGTATTAGGGAGATAGAAATTGGTGATGGTGTAGGTCCGACCCCAGAGTGACAGTTTGAGCCACTGATACCGTCCAAATTAGTCTGCCCTATGGTCTAAAAGCTGTTGTGGAAATTTTATTATACGGAATTATGTGGACATTTTTATTCTAGGATGTGTGTGTTTTAGGTATTGTCATCTGTCTCCCTGTGTCGGATTTAACCGAGGAACGCTCTAGCAGAGGGTACTTGGGTTGAATCGGGACCAGCGGTAAAACCGTCAGTGTGAAAACCTTCTCATGGGCTTGGAGACGTGTTTGCGGTGTGTGGAGGCGTTTGTGAGTACTAAGTGCACTGCGCTGGGCTCCTTGCCTTCAAACTTCTGTACACATTAGTGAAGCGAAGTCTGTATAACGAGATGCGTATTATACCTCTATTGCGGACTGCGCTATCCCTTTTGGATACATATCTGCTTTTAAAAGAAGACATTGATAATCTGCCTTGTCCGTATACTGGTACTGCATTAGCAATGTCTCTTCAGATAGTCTCAAACCTATAAGAACAAGTAGAATTACTTTACTAGATCCTGGTCCCTCTGAGCAGTATTGAGTAGGGTCCATGCTGATGATGATGGGGGATGGGCAACCACATGGCCGGTCGGGACAATGGACATGACTCATCCTTCCTTGAGGTGTGTACATTTCCCTGTTCAGTCATCTTGGTGTAGTGCCCTTTTTCTTTTGACATGTACCTGTACTTGCTGGGCTGACTGGCTAATGTTGTAAAGCCGTCTCCCACTGGGTGTCGTCCTTTTGCCTTAATAAAATGAAGGAGTTGGGGTCGGCTCAGCCCTTTTCTACTTGGACTCCAGCTTGAACCAGCATCGTGTCTGACTCTCTCTGGTGCTAAAGAGGTACTTCATCCCTTATACAGAAAGAACTTCAGCGTGCTTTTAACAGCAACCGGATTGTTTGTGCTGGGCGCATTTTAATACCGAACGTGTACCTTTTAGTGCACCGGAGATTCCTGCGCAAAGTCCAACCAAAAATATCCATGATAAAGCACTGCTGGAAGAGACTTGTGGATAGCAATAGAGACCCCCCGTGACGTTTGGATGGCGTTGGTACTATGATACCAGGACGTGAAATACCTATTGGCACACAAGGGAGCGCGGTCTGTCTGGAAATGTGCTTCCTGAAACAAGGCAATGTGCACCTGGGTCTTGTGCATATGATGCAGTATCTGCCCCCTTTTGGATGGGACATTAAGACCCCTGGCATTATAAGTGCAGAGGCGGAGCTCCGTGGGGGCAACTACAGGTGGGGCCATGGCAGGGAGTGGGGGAGAAAGAAGAGGAACAAGTCAGAGGTCTAAAGTAGGGGGGACAGGGCCCCCGGGGGGTAGATAGGGGGGAGAACCCCAGATGGGTAGGTAGAGTAGAATAGATGAGTAGACAAAAGAGCGGGAGTAGGGCAAGAGGGTGTTATGGCAATTCGCTTGGTTCAACGCACAAATCCATGCAGCACTAAACTGCGCCAAAGTATGTCAAACACAAATAATTTCCCCCGTGCTTAAAAGCACAGTTGTATTACGCTCCTTTGTGCAAGGACTGGAAGTACCTCTTTAGAGTCATGTAGAGTTAGGACACAGGAGACAGGTGTTGCTTGCTTGCAAGTTCCATGCTTAGAGAGCCAGCACAGGTATCTGTTTATTGTTTTATATCTGCCCAACCGGAAGTGATGTCAGACAGGAAGTGATTTCTCACACAGCAAACCAGGAAGTGATTTCAAACAGGAAGTGATGTCAACAACCAGCAAATGATTTCAACAACCAGCAAACCAGGAAGTGATGTTAACAACCAACATCACTTCCTCAATACATAGCCAGTCAACAAAACACATTAATACAATAATCTATTACCACCGGAGTGAACTTTTTCCAGCATTGCTCAGTGATCAATGCCCAATAACGTTACTATGATTCTCATGCGTGCTTATTTACAGGGACAACGTCACATTATCTCCAGCGGTTGATCAAGCGCACTAGAGACAACAAACGCACGTTCCTTTCATATAATGCGTTCAAAACAAATGCATCCACGCAAGCCAATAAATCCATGCATTGCACGGGGGCCCCAGCCGGCGTCCATACATTCGCCAAGAAGACACTGCTTTGCCACGCATAAGATATCTACTCCAATGGCTTACTCTTAGTGGGGATTTAAACCGGGTCACGCTCCAAGTGACGCAGCAAACCCTGACACGGAGAGACATAATGACAAAATATTACAATACACTAAAAACACATCCTAGTAACATTTCCACAACAAGGGGAAGGTGAGGAGGGAGAGGGTTAGGTGAGAAAAGTAGTATAAGGAAAGGGACAGACAAAAAATATAAAACTAAAAGGGCAGCCTAAGCCTCTACGGGAAGAACAAACTTCTAGTCAAAGCTAGAGTACAACGGTCTCCAATAGGAGACGTAATACCTATGTGGGGAGAAGTGGTTGAGAATGAAGGAACGAGGTGCCCACCGGGACCCATTTATGAAAACGACATAAAAGGCTGCAACCAGTCTCGACAATCATTAGAACTAAGCATAACATCAATTCCATCCCACATACGTCTTTCGGCAATGGAGCAGGGAGTCTTTCCGGGGTTTGCTGCCCCCATGTCCGCGACCCCCCCACAGTTGGGGAGAGCATCAACAAGAGGAGAGCGGACGCCCCCCACCCCTATCTAGGGCAGGGAGGATCATCAAGTTGATCCATCAATGACAGCCCCCACTCCATGGCCTTAAATAGCATAAACAGCAAAACCGCACAACAGTAAAAACAGTATGCCCACTGTAAAATGGAAGGCAGTGCCCAGGGCATAACAAAACTATGAATATACGATGAGGCAGCCCGTGAGTTAGCGGAAGCCCTTCAAGGAGTCCACTAGGTCAGGGGGGTCAATCAATCAAGAGACATCGCTGTCTACCATGCAGTCTGAGGGTATCTGGCACACCGCAGGGGTCCGTCGGTCCCCCCCAATCCCAAAGAGCCAAGATGGGTCGGAACAACCGGTTCACCCCCATGCCACCCCCGGGCGGCCCGTGTCAATCGCGTCCCACAATGACCTAAGAGGAAAAGTTGGTTAGGTGGGGCATCAAATAACAATAAGCGATCAAGGCAATATATTAGGCACTTAAGACATAAGGCACATAACATTGCAGTGGGGGATCAGCAAGCAGGGAACCACAGATCAACCCTCATTCGTAGACGGGTTGGTAGATAGAGCGAACCCCTGGCCTCTGCGGTTGGAGCGTGAGCGGGCCCTCCGTTGGCGTTGAGGCAGAACCGCAAGAGATCGAGAGTCCTCTCCAGTAAAAGGAAGGTTAAGGCAATCCGGAACCAGGACCATATCCGTCGCCAGGAATCCAAAGAGCTTGGGCAATTGAGTGGGAGTGCGCAGATGAAAGGTTTCGGAGCCGTTGCGTATCAGGCTCCCACCTGGCGAATGGCATCTTCTAGAGGACTCACCGAGCGCCGCATTGCCATGGTCAGGCGAGAGAGGTCAGGTAGAAGTTTCATGGAAGCTCCATCGAAGTCGATAGGACCAGTCCTCCACACAGAGCAAAGGATCTCCTCTTCAATAGCGTAAAAGTGGACCCGACACAGGACATCCCCAACATGATTCGGGGGTCCCTGGGTGGATTCTAAACCCTCACATTTTTTTTGTATATATCGACTGCTAGCAAGCAGTAGATATATGCAAAAGGTGTTTTTTTTTTTAAAACCCGCTTTAACAGCGGTTTAAATTCATCTGTGTCTTCCCCGCGCGCTCCCGTCCGAAAATGTGAAGCTGCTCGGATGGCCGCAAAGCATCTTGGGGTAAGCACATGCGCAGTTCACATTTTCGGCCGGGACGTGAGTCGAGACACAAGGTAAGTATATGGACGCGTGCACCCGCATGCAGACACCGTGGGACAGGAAGTGTCAGCAAGCTCAGGGGAGTCAGCGCTGGATCGGAGACTCGCCGTAGCGCTGGAGAGAAGGCTGAAAACTACAGGAAAGAAGAAGATGATCTGATTAAGAGACATAATTTAAGGTAAGTGCTTTAATTAACGTTGGGTTGAGGGAAAATTTGTTTTGCCTTCAATGTCACTTTAAGGACGGCAGTAACAGTGGCATGCAGGTCAGACCCTTGAGTGGCCTCCGGGATCCCCCGCAGGCGGATGTTGTTGCGGCGACCGCGGTTCTCCCTATCTTCCATCCTCAGCTGCAGTTGTTGGAGCTGGGCACGATGGGACCCCTGGGCTGCCTCTAGTGCCCCTAAACGAGCTTCCTGCATAGTCACTGATGCGGATATGGCAAATATGCTGGAATCAGCTGCTGTGACCATCTGGTGGAGCTCCCTCACCTCTCCCTGCAGAGCGCCCTCCAGGCCCATAGCCCATGAATAAAATTCTGCCCGGAAGGCAATAAGCAGGTCACGTACCTCCCCAGCAGCAGTATGTTGCGACTCCAAGGGGCAGGTCTGTGGGAGCGGGGGGAGGCCAGCGGATTCAGCGCTCGCAGTCCTGAGGGTCTGGCAGAGGATCGGAGTCCATGCACAGACGAGGGCACGGCTGCCGCCTTCTTCTGTTGGGTGACCTTCGGCGCCATGTCGCAGCCGGCCGAAAAGTCGCCTGCGGTCGTGTGGTGGCGGAAGTAGGACGAGATGTACCTAGTCCAAGGGGTGGAGGGAGCGGTAAGTGAGGTCTGGGAGTCGGACATAGAGCGGGGGGTATAGTAGTTTTGGAAAGTTAGCTGGTATGATGCCCCGGTCCCGCAGAGCTCTCAGCAGTGCTTCCTCACTCCTCCATGGTTGGCCACGCACCCCTCTTCAAAAATATTTTAATGAAATGTGGTCTAAAAAAACTTACAAGAAAACAATGTATACAACGCTGTAAATTAAATTTGGACCGATGTCATGAAACAAACATTTCTCCAGACTTGAATGTATTATCAACAGAGAGCTCTCTCTCAATGTAATGCCAGCATGTAGGGACATTAAGAAAATAGTCACGTTTTGATATAATATTTTTTTGTTGAATTGCATTTATATATGCGGTAAGATGATTGTCACAATTTGACACCAACTATTTTCTGCCAAACTGCATTTATACATGTGACTGTCACGATTTTTTAGACTTCAGTATCAGTTTAGCACTAATAGTTTACACATAGAATTTGTTGGTTATATATATTAACACCGAAGCTCATAATTAAAAATGATGATCCAAGGAAGATAGCGTGGTTTACACATTTGGGTACAGCCTGAGCAGTGACATCCAAATCATGATCAGAGTCCAGGAAATCTCCTTCAGTGAAAGTAGGATCCAGGGAAGAGGAAGTTGGGGAGGGAGAAGGAGCCTCATGGCGGGCCAGGCCGTCGGCCATCTTGTCCGCAGAATCCGGCGGCCACTAAAAAATTTCATCTATCACCCAGGGGCGGACTGACAACACGTGGGGCCCCCGGGCAATACAAGATTATGGGGCCCCCTTGTGCTCCGCCCATATACAAGTCCCTCCCTCACGCCCCACCTGCATAGACATTCTTGTGTCACAGAAATTTTTTCTCCACATTATTTTTCAAATAGTGGGCCAATTGAATTGCCAGGGAACTGGTGGGTGAATTTCAAAATCTAGACCAATATAGGCAATTTGAAAGTAAGCTAAATGGCAGAATGCATGGAAGACCTCAGACCGGAACCAATACACGTCACACTTCAGACCAGAACCAATACATGGCAGAACTCGGGCCGGAACCAATACACGGCAGATTGGGCAGTTAGAATGACACATACACAGTGACATCTCTGGAATCAGCCATCACACACAGTCTGATCCCTGTGGGATGTCATCCACACACACTCCTCCTTCCATGCCAGCACACGTGCTCTCCTTTAGCAGGTGGGTGCAGCTGCATTAAAGCGGCGACAGTAGTGTCTGTTGGACCCGGGAGGCCAGGGAACACTGCCCCTGCCACTTTAACACAGCCGCACACAACTGCCTTTCCTTTAGTGGCGACTCTAGGAACAATATATGGGGAGCACATAAGATACTTCAGTAAGAAAAATTAATATTATATATTTATATATATATATATACACACACAGTGGCGTAACAATAGCCATAGCGACCCAGGCGGCCGCTATGGGGCCCGGCCAGGACACCCCCTGATGCCGTGCGGGCCGCGTGGGTCGCTATGGGTTCGAACGCACCGCTGTTCAGATCATCGTGATCTGTGCAGCGCTGCGTTCTTCTCCATTGCCGCTGCTGAGTCAATGAGAGTCAGCTGAGTCATTGAGAGGAGGGAAGACGGAGGAAGAAGATGCGGACAGGTAAGGAATGTGACCAGCCCACCTGTAATGCCTTGGCAATATGTACGAATCTCAGCTGCGGGGTGTATTTAATGCAGTGTTTATTTTACTAGGGTACGGCTTCAGGGTCGGGCTCCAGATAATCCCATCACATGTGTCTCCTCCCTCCCTATTCATTCATTAAGGCATCGGGGAGGGGGAGTGGATGTTTGCATGCTGTTCATGTTTGATTGCGTTATATGTTTAGACTTCTTGGACTGTATATATACTGAGCTGGTCTTCAATAAAGCAGATCCCTGTTGGAACTTACATACAGCCTGCCTGGTGTTTGTTCTGAGCTGGATTCGAACGGCACATAGCTGTAGTTCGAATCCCGGATTATCGGACGATCGAAGAATCAGACATTGCGGTCTGACATCTGATCCATTAGTAGCAGAGGAGTGCCGGGAGAGTGGAACCGAGCGAGCAGGGGCTCGTTACACTTACAATCTAAAGTTCCTATTACACATGCATACAGGGCCAGTTTAGGCAGGAACCAATTAATCTTCCAGCATGTCTTTGGGAGGAAACGCAGACAAGCATAGGGAATATGTGCAAACCCCATGCAGATGTTGTCCTGGCCAGGATACAAACTGGGGCCTCCACTGCTGCAAGGCAGAAGTGCTAACCACTAAACCCAGAGGCAGCTCTAGACTTTGTAAGGCCTTAGATGAAACTCAAACGTGAGGCCCCCACTTACATCCACTGCCACCCTCGACTTCACCACACTCCATACCAGGGCTGGACTGGGACTAAAAATAGGCACAGGCATTTTAGACTGAGCAGCCCAATCACGTGACCAGGGCCGGATTTACTCTCCTTGCCGCCCCAAGGCCAGGTTCCACAATGCGGCCGCACACTACGGAGCCGGTGGGCGAAGTTCCGCCGCCGGGACACCTCACACCGGCGCCCGCCACTTCCCCACAAGGTCACTGCTGCCGCCCCTCGGCGCTCTGCCACCCCGAGGCTTGGCCTTGGTGGCCTTGTGGGAAATCCGGGCCCGCACGTGACCACCGACAGGCCCCACCCCTCACATCAGGGGGCGGAGCCAAACATAGAAGTGCAATCGAGGGGCAGGGCCGGCCACTAGTAAGTACCGGAGGGCTACAGCTGACACACAAGCCTTGCTACAACCAATACAGAAACAATATAGGAAGCTTGCTATAGAGAATATCTGTAAAAAATAAGTCAAGGCAACTGGACTTGCTGTATTTTAATTGAAGACATTTCACTAGTCATCCAACCAGCTTTCTCAATTCAGAAACTTCTGAATTGAGAAAGCTGGTTGGATGGCCGGTGAAACGTCTTCAAGAAAAATACAGCAAGTCCAGTTGCCTTGACTTATTTTTTACAGATATACCATGACCTGGATGAATGAGAAACTTCACAGACATATTGCTATAGAGAATCGGATCTCACTGGCCCCCCAACCCCCATGGCATTCTCTGCACTAAAGTAGCTAACACTCTAATGTCCCCCGCACAGTCACACACTATTATTATACATTTATAAAGCTCTGACATATACCGCAGTGCTGTACAGAGAAGTCACATCAGTCTCTGTACAGAGGAGCTTACACTCTAATGCAGAATAATACCATCAGCAATAGAGGACTAAAAATCCCTGCAAAACATTTTACAGCAATGCAGAATAGTAGTATATGAATTTGGTACATACTTTGTGGTGCCGCTCTGCTTCGGGGTACCAGCCTGAAGTCTCGGGCAAATGGTCTCAGGAGGGAAAGACAGGCAGCCAGTGGAAGCCCTGTAAGAAGGCAATGTGTGGTTCCACAGAAGGCTGCTGCGTGGGACCTAACACAGCCGAATCAACGCAGAAGTCAGTGGTGTAATGCAGACTACAGAAGTCAGAGGTGCAACGCAGAGTGCAGAGATCAGCGGTGTGATGCAGAGTACAGCAGTGTGACGCAGAGGGCAGCGGTGTGACTTATAGTGCAGAGGTCAGTGGTGTGCCGTAGAGTGGAGCGTTGTGACGCACAGTGCTGAGGCCAGTGGTGTGACGCAGAAGTCCGCAGTCTGATGCAGAGTGCAGATGTCACCGGTGTGACGCAGAGGTCAGCAATGTGATGCAGAGTGCAGAAGTCAGTGGTGTGACTTACAGTGCAGAGGTCAGAGGCGTGACTTAGACCGTGACCTAGGTGTGACTTACAGTGAAGAGGTCAGTGGTGGTGTGACGCAGAAGTGAGCAGTGTGATGCAGAGTGCAGAGGTCAGCTGTCTGACTTACAGTGCAGAGGTCTACGGTGTGACATACAGTGCAGAGGTTTACGGTGTGATCTACAGTGCAGAAATCAGTGGTGTGATCTACAGTGCAGAGGTCAGCAGTGTGATCTACAGTGCAGAGGTCAGTGGTGTGATCTACAATGCAGAAGTCAGCAGTGTGATCTACAGTGCAGAGGTCAGGGTGTGATGCAGAGTGCAGAGGACAGCGGTGTGACTTACAGTGCAGAGGCCAGTGGTGGTGGGGGGGGGGTTCTAGTCTCAGGTGAAGCCTCCAGTCCAGCATGATGCCCAGCTGCCTCCTTGTGCCCTCACTTCAGGACATGCTCTTTCTCTGCCAATGGTAGCCCTGCAGTCTTATTCCTAGCCTATGGCAGCTGAAGTGGACAGAGGAAGTTGCAGGTGGCCACCAAGGAACCCGACTATTTAGCGGGCTTTCAGAAAGGCAGCCAGTGTTCTGTCGAAAACTCCAACTCCTCAAGATCTCCAACGACCCGACTTACTTAGAAGTAAGAGGTTCGGTCTAGAAGGCTGTACTGCACGTGGGCCACCCGCGGCATTTCCCTATACACATTCTACAGAGCAATAAAGTATTAAAATGAACTACGATCAGACTAATCCAGCACGTTATTGTAACACTCCGGTGCGGCTGTATGGGCTGGTGTGGCTCTCAGCTTTGGATATCTAAGTGTATAGGAATTCCCCTCTAACAGATCCTTGGAAGGAACAGATATCAATTAGATAGGAAGACCCAGTTCAAATAGGAAGCAAGTGAATTTATTATGTTTGATGAGACACAGTTGAATAGTGGGAGCAGCTGGGATTAACTGAGATGAATTGGCACAGTTCAATATATAAACAGCTGTAGTAGTATAAGGATACTTACATAGTTACATAGTTACATAGTATTTGATTGTCGTTTGTGACTAGCTTCCTGCTTTCATCCTTTATTGGGCTTATCTGCTCCTTTTGCAGTTAGTCAGTCATAGGTGTGCTCCTGCCACCCAGTGGCGTATGACGGAATATGCAGGTCTCCTATGTAGAGCTGGTTCAGGGGAGGAGATCTCTCTGGATAGAGGGTTGGCAGTGAGCAGGGCTGTGTGGAGAGGCTGTGATAGCCTGAGCGGAGGGGCGCTGTCCGGCCCAATAGAGAGGAGTATTGAAGGGGCTCTGTCCGGCCCAATAGACAGGAGTTGGAAGGGGCTCTGTCCGGCCCAATAGAGAGGTGGTGTCGGTCTGCCGAGGAGGAATTTGCCTGGCGTCAGGCTCCTAGCACGAACGCCAGGCAAATGGCCCCGCGGTTTAAGAAAGGAAAGGAGGAGGAGTCCGTTGACGTCTCCGTTCGAGACGTCACCCGAACTCCGACGGAGCTGTTCGTGATGCCGGAACCCCGGTGGAGAGGTAAGAACATTACAGTTATTAATCTGAGTTCCCCACTCAATATGGGCGCAAGCAGTGGCCATATTGAGTGGGGCAATTTAGATTAGCAATTTAGATTAATAATGTCCCGGATTAGTCTGACCCTAGTTCATTTTAATATTTATTAAATCTGTAGTATGTGTATTTTTGAAATGCCGCGGGTGGCCCACGTGCAGTACAGCCTTCTTAGCCAATCCTCTTACTTCTAAGTAAGTCAGGTCGTTGGAGATCTCAGAAGTTGGAACTTTGATAGAACTTCGATAGAACTTTTCTCCTCCTGATAAAGGATGGGCTCGAGCGTGTTTGCAGCTCCACGTGCCGAGCACGTCAGGAAGCATAGATCCTGCAAATCCCCCCTGAGACCCGGTTGATGATTTTTACAGATCCTGCCCAGCCCCCCTGTGACCCTCCAGTCTCAGGGGGCTGTGCAGGACCTGTGGTGGGCTCTGCCCACCATAGACCTCGCAGAGTCCCCCCCAGCCCAGACCTTACCAATCATTTCTTCACAATCCTGAATCGGCGCAGATTCAGCTACACGGTCTGCATCCGACAGAGATGTAGACCATATCCGCAGCTGCGATCCCTCCTGTCAGCTCTCTCTTTCTCCTCCCGGCCGTTCTGTAGCTGCAGTGGTCGGGAGAAGAGAGAGAGCTGTGAAGCTGCTGGCCGCCGAAGGGTGCAGGGGAAGGGAGATGCCGGGAAAGTGCCCGGTATGCCCGATGGCCCTGCCGGCTGCCAATGTAACGAAACTATTCACACTGACCGCCAATGTAACGAAAGTGTTCACAATGACCGCCAATGTACCAAACGTATGCGACCATACACATGCTTAAACTTACCTTGTTCTTGCAGTCTTCAGGCAGTTTTTTCTTCCTTAGCAAGGGGGGGCGTCGGTATTGATTTGCATATGAATTATTTAGCCGTGATACTTACATATGAATGGTCCGTCACATCAACGCACCTTCTCCCCGCCTCACGCTCGCTGCTGCCAGACCCGCCCGCTTCCACGCTCCACACCTCACGCTCACTGCCCGTCCACATCAACGACTTTCTGGTCTGAAGTGTGATGTGTATTGGTTCCGGTCTGAGGTCTGCCATGCATTCTGCTATTTAGCTCACTTTCAAATTGCCTATATTGGTCTAGATTTTGAAATTCTCCCACCAGTTCCCCGGCAATTAATCTCTTAGTGAATTGGCCCACTATTTGAAAAATAATGTGGAGAAAAAATGTCTGTGACACAAGAATGTCTATGCAGGTGGGGCGTGAGGGAGGGACTTGTATATGGGCGGAGCAGAAGGGGGCCCCTTAATCTTATACTGCCCGGGGGCCCCATGTGTTGTCAGTCCGCCCCTGGCCGTGGCTTATTGATATGCAAATCACCGCCGCCCATTCATATGTAAATATCTCGGCCAGCCATCAGGCATAGCGGACCGGCCCACCGGGCAAATGCCACCCTCAGCTCCGCCACATTCCATACACTGCCACCCTCAGTTACCCCTAATTCCATACACTATCACCCTCAGCTCCCCCTAATTCCATACATGGTCACCCCAGCTCCCCCTAATTCCATACACTGTCACCCTCAGCTCCACTTAATGTTGTACACCGCCACGCTCAGCTCCCCTACACTCCATACTAGGGATGCACTGATACCGGTTTTTGGAATTCGGATCCATGCTCCCTCGCGGCACTGCCGGTCAGATCTCCCTCTGACTGGAAGTTCCGGTATGGGGGGTAAGGATCGGAGCATTTGGGCTCCGCCACACTCCATACACAGTCATCCTCAGCTCTGCCACACTCCATACACAGTCACACTCAGCTCTGCCACACTCCATACACAGTCACACTCAGCTCTGCCACACTCCATACACAGTCACACTCAGCTCTCCCTAATTCTGTACACTGCCACCCTCAGCACTGGCACTTGCAGCACTTATCTTCCTGTACACAACATGGTCCAGAGCACACCACACACATCTCTGCAAGTGACCTGCAGCTGCTAGAAGTTCTCACACTAAGGGTTTATTCACACCAATGATAGTGCATTCTAGGATCGAGAAAAATATATATCAAAGCGCTAAAGGTATAAATAATATGAAACTTAGTGCAATCAAGTGATATAGTGAAATTAGGGTTTAGGCGGTCTAGCCCTAAACCAAGTGATATATCTTACATAGGATCATGAAAGAAACAATTAAATTAATAATTCAATTGTGCTGTGGAAAAACAGATAGTGATTGGGACAATAAAAAAATTTCAACCACTGTGTAAAGACATCAAAATATATAACAATATATGAACAATCCACGCAAAAAAATATATTAAAAAACGTTAAAAATAAAGTGTTCAGTGAGAAATAAACGTAAAAACGTGTGCAAGAGAAATTGTTAATGATATATATTGTTGATGATAAATATTTCTTAGCGGTGGTCCGACAGCCCCTCTTGGGTGGGTACTCACCAAATGGAGCTGGATCAAAGGCTTTTAGTTAGTGACACTTGAGCCTGCAATCGTGCTTTCAAACTTGGACCCAGTTGTTTCCACTCTCAGTCCCTGCAAGGTGAGTGTTTAATTTTTCTCCCTTGTAGCACTGGCTGTATCCCAGAAGTGAAGCTGGATCGTCTCAGGCACAGTGTCAGCAAAACTCCTGGACAATGACATAACGAGCGGGAACTTCAACAACTTCTTGCACACGTTTTTTACATTTTTACGTTTATTTCTCACTGAACACTTTATTTTTAACGTTTTTTAATATTTTTTTGCGTGGATTGTTCATATATTGTTATATATTTTGATGTCTTTACACAGTGGTTGAAATTTTTTTATTGTCCCAATCACTATCTGTTTTTCCACAGCACAATTGAATTATTAATTTAATTGTTTCTTTCATGATCCTATGTAAGATATATCACTTGGTTTAGGGCTAGACCGCCTAAACCCTAATTTCACTATATCACTTGGTTGCACTAAGTTTCATATTATTTATACCTTTAGCGCTTTGATATATATTTTTCTTGATCGTTGAAAGGATTCTTCCATTCTCTTTTAGAGCTGCTTTAGGTTTTAATTTACAATACATATTTACACTTTAGTCTCTTTTCCAGAAGCGCGGATTATCTATTTTTCATAGTGCATTCTAGGGTTGGTTAGCTGTCTGAATGCACTGCATCGCATACTAAACTCCCCCCTGCATTCTGGGGGTGGGAGGACCACTGACTTAAATGCACCGCCACACCCCACCGCCTGCAGTGCGATTGCCCACACCAGAACATGTGGCACATCAATGCTTGTGTTCCGGTCCAGTGAGATCGCAAAAAATAGTGCATGCAGCATTTTTTGCAATCACACTAGACCGGAATGCAGGCATGTGCCATGTGTTAATGTGCGGGCAATCGCACTGCCCCCTCCCACCCCAGAATGCTAACCATGCTGGAACACACTGTAACTGGTGTGAACAAGCCATCTAAGACCAATGCCACACTAAAGCCTCTATTCTGCCAATGGCTACCATGGTGGACTTTGAACTGACTCCTCTAGTCACATTTCAGCTGAAATCTGGATCTGGGCCGGTGTATATAAGTCGTCAGCATGTTGCATTGGAAGTGGACTACTTCTTGGCAGACAAAGAGGGTGAGGAGCAGGTATAAGAGGAAGAAGATGAGAAAAACCCAGAATCTCCTTCAAAAGCTGTCAAAAGGCCAGCAGCTTCCAAAAAGGCAGGACTAGGTAAAGAAGAAAATGGAAAAAGATGAAGAGGAAAGTTCTGAAGAGGACGAAAGTCCTGCCTAAAAAGGGCAAAGGACCAGGGCGAATAAGGAAACCCTCCAAGAAATGAGTGTGAAGTGTTTCCTGTCTGTGCATTGTCCCCAGTCTATTTCATTTCCCAGACCCATCCCCTTGATCTTTCCGCCACTGCCAGCCTTGGCTGGTCTGTATTCACACAAATTAGGTAGCCGCAAATCCCCAGCATGGGCTGAGGCGGCAGCCTAATTTGCCTCACTACAGTGCAGCCCCTTCTTTGGGTCCCAATTGTTCGGTGCAGCCGGCCAGGCCCAGCAGAGTGGAAGAGGGAGCGATAATTTTCAGAGGGGGGGGATTGGGGGACAGATTCCAGCAATGTATTGCTGGAATCTGTAGCCCTGTGTAGCTGGTGGTATTCTGCATTGCTGTGTAATCATTATACAGGAATGCAGAATACATTATACATCAAGTCAGCATACCAACAGCAAGTCTCCCAATCCCTTGGCGGCCAGTGGAGGGGAGGGAGTGCGGGAGAGGGTCCTCACAATGACCCAAAATAGCAGGATGTGGTTGCTTGGTGGTGCCTGCAGAGCCGGTACAGGCTCCGCCCCGCTATACATTTCTCACAGGTGACAGGCATTTACAGAGCCGCCCGTACATCCACACACAGCCACCGGTAAATACAGCTGTCACTGCGTTTCAGTGTAAACTAAACTACCATGTACTACAAGTACTGTGCCATTTTTTTCTTTACAATGAACCGCAGTGACAGCTGTATGTAGTGTCACTAGTACCGCGCAGGGCCTGTGCAAAGATTTTTGCCCCCTCCGCACGGCTGCAGCCTTAGGCTCTATTCACATACGGGAGACCGCGCGGCACAAAACCGCTAAAATCTTTCATCCGCACGGAATCCGCTCATTTGTGGCCATTACCAAAGCCACGAACGTTCGGAATCCATAAAAAAATTGTGCGGTCACTGCAAAAGTCTGGATAATGCACTAGGGATGCACCGATATATCGGCCGTCTAAACATATCGGGCGAAAATGGCACTTTTGGCATAGTGCCGAAAGTGCCATTTTCCTGCCGATACATCAGCGCATCCCTGCTTTCTTTCCTCTCCGCTGGGCGCTGCTCTGTGTCCCAGCGGGGAGGAGAGAGAGTGTGACAGCCGTCCGAGCGCTGCGGGAGGAGAGCGCTGTGAGCGGCCGGCGTCTCCTCCCACACCGCTCAGCCTCCTATCACAGTCCGGCAGAGCGGTGTGGGCGGAGACAGGCTGCGCTGTTACAGAAGGATGAGCTCTCCTCCCCGCACCACTGTGCGCGGTCTCGGGAAGGCTGTGCACGGTCTCGGGAAGGCTGTGCGCGGTCACGGGAAGGCTGTGTGCGGTCTCGGGAAGGCTGTGCGCAGTCTCGGGAAGGGCTAAGCTGTGGTGTGTTGCAATAGTGAAAAAATAGTGGACAAACGTGAAAAAACTCGACCAGGTTGCGGCCTTACAGATCTGCCCACGAGGTGGCTAACCCCCTGGTAGAGTGTGCATTAAAAAAAGGCGGAACACTAACCTGTTTAGCCCCATAAGCCTCCTGAATACATAGCTTTACCCATCTAGCTATCGAAGCCTTGGAGTAGGGTTGCCACCCGTACGGGAATGACCCGGACAGTCGGGTTTGTAATCCTGTGCCCGGGTACAAGCCTTTCGCAGACCCGGGCACGGGATTCAAACTGCAGACTTGCTCACCTGACAGCTGACAGTGAGCGGCGGTGGGCGGTGAGCGGCCAGCGATGAGGTGCCAGTCAGCGGCGGGCCGGCGATGAGGTGTTGGCGGCGGGCGATAAGGTGTCAGCAGCGGACGATCAGCTGTCAGTGTCACTGCGGGCGATCAGCTGTGAGTGATGCTAGCGCAGGGCGGCGCTGTCTTCAGACACTACCTCCCTCCCTCCTTCTCTCTGCTAGTTAGAGGAAGTGACATCAGAGAGAGAGAGGCAGCGTGGGAGAAATCATTCTCCGGCAGCCTGCGCATGGAGCAGTTTCTTCTTCTTTTCGTCTGGACTGGGAGTCGGACCTCTGCGACCAACGCCGTGACTGCCATCCTTCTCCACACACCTGGACCTCTGAACTTCTAAAAAAGGTATTTAAAACATTTGAAGTGTTTAATAAAAAAGTGCTTTTGGGGCCGCGCAGGGTCCCCTTCATCAGGCCCAGAAATGCGCTTGTCGTTTCAATGACAACTATCAATAAAATGGATTTGCACTATAGATGTACCGATACCGATACTAATATCGCTGCCGATACAGAGTATTTGGGCGAGTACTTGTACTCGTCCAAATGCTCCGATACCTTCCCCGATATTGGAACTTCCAGTTGGAGGGAGATGTCCCTCTGACCGGCAGCGCCAAGGGAGCATACAGCCAACTTCCTTTCCAATCAGGAAGCCGGGAGGTGGGTTATCATCCGCCTCTTGGCTTCCTGATTGGCTAGGAAGCCTGCTTCACTTGTTGCCACTGGGCATGCTCTGTGTAGTTTTTTAAAAATGTTTTTTTTCACTAACCTTCGGTGCGGGAGAGCAGCGGCGAGTCAGCGCTGGTCCGGTGGGAGGAGCTCCAGGTGGGGTCCTAATTTAGCTGGCCGGCGACTGCCAGAGGATCCCGACACGTGCGGCACCTCAGGCAGTCGCCTCATAGCGCAAGCATCGGGGCATTTTGACAAGTACAAGTACTTGTCAAAATGCCCTGTTTTTTCCGCCCTCAGGCGGCCACTTGCCTTGCCTTGCGGTAGCTCCGGGCCTGCATACATCCGACTTTGTTTCCAATCAGGAAGCCGGGAGGTGGGTTATCATCCGCTTCCTGATTGGCTAGGAAGCCTGCTTCACATGTTGCTAGGCAGCCTGGCTTCCTAATTAATCATGAAGCCCGGGCAGTACGTCACAACTCGCGTCCCGGCCTCCTGTTCGGTCAGGAAGCCATGCTACCTAGAAAAAAGTGAAGCTGGCTTCCTAGACAATCACGAAGCGGACTGAAATCATGACTCGCCGCCCCTCTTCTTGATTGGTCAGGAAGTTAGGTTGCCTCTGAAGCCGGTGTTCTTTCACTTGAACGCGGTCTTCACGGGAAAGCAGGAAGCCAGGCGATGGGTCATGATCCGCCGCCCGCCTTCCTGATAGTTATGGTACAAAAGCACCAGTATTGGTACTCGGTATCAGCGAGTACCCGGAAAAAAAATACCGGTACTCGTATTCTATACTAAAAAAAATGGTATCCGCTACGATGCACCGATATATCGGCCACCGAAACATATCGGCACATTCACATATATGAAAAGCACTCACCTCATAGTTCTCCTTTACATTTTTCTGCCGATACATCGGCGCATCCGTGATTTCTTTCCTCCCCGCTGGGCGCTGCTCTGTGTCCCAGCGGGTGAAGAGAGAAAGTGTGACAGCCGGCCGAGCGCTGCGGGAGGAGTGCGCTTTGAGCAGCCAGCATCTCTCCTCCATGCACAGCTCAGCCTCCTATCGCAGATCGGCAGAGCGGTGTGGGGGCGGAGACAGGCCGCGCTGTCACAGGAGGCTGAGCTCTCCTCCCGCACCGCTCACTCAACCTCCTGTGACAATTCTCATAAAGGATTCCTGTTCATTGATAACAGGGGACACAGAAAAAGAGATTGAGGACTCTGTGTCCTCAATCTCTTTTTCTATTTTTAAAGGGAAATATCAGGGGTCTTCAGTCCGTCACAGCCGGATTCCTGCAGAATGAAGGCAACATGATCTCCTGAGATCTATGAAAGTTCGAGGAAACTTTTGGTAAAAAGGCCGGATCTGTCCTTAATACCACTCGGTCCTCAAAAAACGTTAAGTAAGGTTCCCTCAAAGACAGAGCCTGCAATTCACTAACCCTCCCAGCTGTGGTTATAGCAACTAAGAACACTGTCTTCAAAGTAAGCATCTTGATCGGGAGATCAGGTAGAGGCTCGAAAGGGAAATCATCAGACCCTGTAAGACCACCGATAGTTCCCACTTAGGAATGGAACAGCGTGTAACTGGCCTAATACGTTTAAGAGCTTTATAGAACCTACTCACCCGTTGATCATTAGCCAGGAAGTATTGTAAATATATGCTCAAAGCCGAGACTTGTACCTTCAACGTGCTGATAGCTAAGCCCCCATCTGCCCCCTCCCCTGCATACCCCTTCTATGCATTTTTGACAAAGAGGTTTCTTCCAATCTGACCCCAGCTTTATGGAGCAGACTGCACACTTCCTCTTAGGGACCACCTTGCCCTTAGCAATTTGGACCTGCAACACAGAATAAGCAGAAATTACTCTCTCCGCTAAACCCCTAGTGCCCCCTCAACACTGTAAGCCCAACACTAAGGAGCCCCAGGTGGAGGAAACATAGCCATAGTCAGAACTACAGGGAGGGAGTACATGGAAGCATTCACTTACCTGAGCAGAGCTGGTGCCTGAAGGACCTGTATCCCCCTGAGCGGTCTGTAGAGGAACAACAGGATCCATCATGGAGAGAAACCGATTCTCCCGCCGGCGATCTTTCACAGTGAGGTCTGTGATCACACCGCATGCACCAGCCAGGCCCGCTACCCTTCCTCTGCGCCGGAAATGAGGCCTGGAACGCAAGGCCCGCGGCGCCCCGGAAGTGCGTCACCCGCACCGGAAGTGCGTCACCTGCACCGGAAGTGACCGGCCGTGGAGAAACTCCCGGAACCCCCAGACCAGTGGCACCTGACTACTGAGCCATCCGGTCTGAGGGTTCAGCAAAGGGGGTAGCGCAGGTTCCGGTGCTGGCCCTCCCTGGGTACTGAAGAGGATGGAGGGATCCGGTGCAGAATCCCCTATGGCAAGCGGAGCGCACCAGCGGCCCCTATAAGGTATTATGCCCTGTTCACAAGGGCCCATAAGAAAAACCGAGAGGTAAACACCTCCATACCTCAGAGAGGCCCCCTCATCGTTCCAGGTGACATGCTCCCCTTGACGGAGGAAACACAAAAAACTGAGGAGCTAGGAGGAGCTTTTTAAAACAACTGGGGGTGACGTGTTTCCTAATAAAAGAGGTGGAGCCTATCTCTCGCAAGCTGTTCTGGAAGACGAAAGGAAAATTCTGTATGCAATGGCAATTCAGTGGAACGCATGGTATTCGTTAGTATGCATCGCATTGTGGGTAATTGCACTGCATGAGGGATACATTTAGCATTTATGTGGGCATTGAGCTATGGGAATTGTGTTTCAACCTTTTATAAGTGTATGTGTGCTTTATTTAGTTGCATAGTTATATACAGTATGTGTGAATGCCAAGCAACACTGTAGAGCAGCATACTGACACAAAAAACACCCACTCTTTCTCTCACACTCACTCCCCTCCTCCATGGAAACATGAGAAGTGCTCTGACACTACACATAAAAATAATCCCACATGCACAGAGCGGGCAGGAGGACTTACTATGAGCTGCTTCACACACTGTACATAAGGACAACAGCTCGGACACAGACCAGCCTCAGCTACTTCAAAGTCAGCACAGGACATGAAAGAACAGGGGGCGGGGCGGACATCACACCGGCCGAAGAAACATATCACTGCACCTACAGTGTATATGTCAGCCTGTCTGTCTGCAGGGATGCTGATACCATTTGTGCCCCCGCCGGGCCTAGTACTACCGCTTACAGCAAGGTGCACATGGAAGGGCCTAATACAGTACAAACAGCAAAAAGTTTTCCCAGCACACTCACAAGCCAGCATGCAAAAAAACTTGTCTCACCTCTAAGGTTTAAATACACGTCTTCTGTAGAAAATGTGAAAGCTGCACAGCCGCGTCAAGGCACCTCTAAACAGTGCAGCAAAACCTCTGTTTTTAACCTAAGTGGTGAGAAGTGTTGGGCTTTCAGAATTGGAGAAAGTTATCTGGGCCTTGAATAAATAAATAACCAATTAAAAAAATTTTAAAAAATCTTCCATGAGTGGGTATGCAACCCGGTGCACATCTTGCTCAATGTATGCGTTTCTTGAACATGCGTTCGAGGATGAATACTGTTGCTCCAGATGTGACCTAGTTTGTTTTGAAGCCCAGATTCTGGATCTAAACAATAAACTGGCAATGCTGCGGAGCATAAACATAGAGAGGAATCTAGACCTGATGCATCAGGTTCTGGTGGACGGCGGTATAGAGGTGGAGGGGGGTTTGGAGGAGCAGGATCCCAATGTGGGTTACCGTTATAAGGCAGGGTAGAAGGAAGAGTGCGAGAGAGGCCAGTCCTGAAATTATACATCCCAATAAATATGCCATGTTGCAGGATGTTGGGGATATTAGTTCAGGGGAGGGACTGCTGGAGCAGGACACCTGCTCTACCAGCAGGGAGAGTGACTGCTCCAGTAAGGATAAGGAGCAGCATGGAGGGACAGGAAAGACCAATTCTGGTGGTGGGGGATTCTATTATCAGACGGACAGACAGGGTAATTTGCCATCGGGACCACGAGCGTCAAACAATCTGTTGCTTACCAGGGGCTCGTGTTCGACACATTGCGGAACAGATGGGCAGGTTACTGGATGGGGTTTGGTATGACCCAGCTGTCATGGTGCACAACAGTACCAATGACAAAATAAGAGGCAAATGGAGTGTCCTAAAAAGTGAGTTCAGAGACTTAAGTGCTAGGTTGAAAAAAATGACCTCCACAGTAGTATTTTCTGCGATACTGCCGATGCCACGAGCCACCCCAGAGAGACAGCAAGAGTTGAGAGACCTGAACAAGTAGCTTCCTGGTGTGGGAAAGAGGGCTTTGGGTTCATGGAGAACTGGGCTGACTTCTCAGTAGCTTCCTGGTGTTGGAAAGAGGGCTTTGGGTTCATGGAGAACTGGGCTGACTTCTCAGTCGGTTACCGGCTCTACAGCAGAGACGGGCTGCATCTAAATGGGAAAGGTGTAGCACTTTTGGGGGAGAAAATGGTTAAAAGACTGGAGGAGCTTTTAAACTAGATAATGGG
>NW_017309792.1:0-14629 GCF_000935625.1 Nanorana parkeri | reverse complement strand
GAGAAAAGAATGAGTAAAGTATAAAAAAGTAGCGGGGGGGGGGGGGGGGGGGGGAATAAAAATGAATAATTATAAATATAGAGCAAGTAACTACAGGGGCAAATAATATTGAGGGCAGTAACACAAAGAGGGATAGAGGGCTCACTCCAGTCAATCTAATCACTCCAATCAATCCAAAAAAAGTAGTTGGGCTCCAGAAATGAGTAAGAATGAAACCCAAACTAACACCAAACTAAAATCTATGTACACAAATGCTAGAAGTCTAGCAAACTAATTAGAGGAGTTTGAAGTTATGCTACTTGAAGAGGACTCTGATATAGTGGGAATAACAGAAACTTGGCTAGGCAGCGCACATGACTGGGCAATTAATGTACAGGGGTACAACCTGATCAGGAAGGATAGGGTTGGTATAAGGGGTGGAGGGGTATGCATGTACGTAAAAAACAATCTAACTGTGTACACACGAGATTACTTCATGACTGAGAGATGTGATTGTGCTAGAACTAGATAAGACTGATGCTAGTCAAAAACGAATTGTGGGTGTGTGTTATAAACCCCCGAAGATAGGGGAAGAGGAGGAGCTCACCTACATTCCCAAATAGAAATCGCTGGTAAGCAGGGAAACGTTGTTATAATAGGTGACTTCAATTATCTGGACATTGATTGGTCAAATGAAACCTCTCATTCTATAAAGGTTGGCAGTTTTCTGAACCTGTTGCGGGGCAATTTCATGGATCAGATGGTTGATGTTCCAACCAGGAAGGATGCTATACTTGATTTATTAATTTCCAATAATCCATTATTCTTATCACAATGGGATGGTGTTATGGGGAAGCCTTGTGTAAACAATCACACCTAGGTTGGTCAAGACTTAAATCAACCTCGACTACTGATGGCAATTCTTGATGCTTTGCTGCCACCTAGAGGTGGGAAAGTGAAATGCATGGTATTTCACTTTTATACAAGATTTAAGGGGGCAACACCCACAAGTGGGAGGCCATTCTCTCTGAATAAAAGCCAGCAGCCCAAAGGTTCACGAGGGCTTCAAGACCAGGAGATCACTCAGACCAAGGTAGGACTGAACTCTAATACAAAGGACTTAGCAGAGACTGCAACGAGAAGACATATTCCTGCGAACGCCCAAGTGCCAAGAAGTCCTGTTCATTACGGAATTTATGGAATCTGCAGCTTAAAGCTAAGTACTATTTTAGTGTTTCCTGTCTTAGAAAGCATTACATGTACTAGAAGGATAGTGTAGTGGGTGCATGTGATTGTTTGTAGCAGCCTGTATGTATGTCTTTGTTTATGCTTGTTTTTCCTGTAACTAAGTTTGTATATGCAGCATTTTTGCCATGTAAAGTACTTTAAATCCTACTGGGTCAGTTTCCTTGAGCTTTACTGCAAGAACAAACAACAAAAATAGAAATTAAAGTTTTGCCAAGCTTTACATCTGGGCTCATCCTTGGGATAAGCTTTAGGTCTCTGGGATTTGTAGTCCATAGCATTACAGGTACAGAAAAGAGAAGTGGGATGGCTTGACAAGAACACTAAATTTCAGAAAGGCAAACTTCAATAAGCTGCGTCATCTAGTATGTGACACTAAATGGGACAACTTATTTCTATCAATGAACACTGACGAGAAGTGGGACTGTTTTAACAATACATTACATAACACTATTACCAACTGCATACCACTGGGTAACAAAAATAAAAGATCAAGAGCTAAGCATACATGGTAAATAAAACAGTAAAACACCACATCAAGGAAAAGAAGATAGCATTTATAAAATATAAGATGGAGGGGACTGCATTGGCATTCCAGAACTACAAGGAATGCAATAACTGATGTAAACATGAAATCCGGGCAGCTAAAATAGATGAAAAGCAAATTGCCACCGTCAGTAAAAAGAACCCTAAAAAATCTACCAATATATAAACAATAAAAGCGTAAGAAAAAAGCAGATCGACCCAATAAAAGATTAAAACAAGAGATTAATCACAAACAACAGGGAGAAGGCTGGGGTATTACATTCATTTTTCTCCTCAGTATACTCAGGAAAAAGACGGGTTTAATGGAGATAAGAATGTGAGTAGCTCAGTCCGTAAAATGCCACAGTGGTTGACAGTAGCCGGGGTTCAACAAAGACTGGAAAAACTTAATGCAAATAAAGCATTAGGCCCAGATAACCTGCACCCCAAGGTACTTAACCCCTTCATGACTGAGCTAGTTTTCAGTTTCTGTTCATAAATGACTGACACACTTTTTACATTTTTGCTGTGTGATTCTTCCACAGCAGTAATATACTTTCTTACTAAATGTACCCACACATATTATACATTGTTTTTTAGAGGACAGATAGGGCTATATAATTATATCACGTGTGTGTACCTAACCCCTCACTTAGTTTGAATAAAATAAAAAAAATGAGGAAAAAAACTAGACGAAAACACTTTTGTTTCACAAATTTTGATTATTATTTTTTTTAGAATTTTTGTATATTAATTATAGTATAAAAAATATATTTATATATAATTTTTATTTTCCTAATTTTGTTTTACACTTTATTTTATTTTTTTACACTTTGTAAAAAAAAACTTTTTTTTTTCTTGTCAGTTTATATCAAGCAGTCACTATGACTGCTATTTTAATTAACTTTTTTTTTAATTTTTGGCTATTAGGCTGATCCAAACTTAGGAACAGCTAATAATAACCTTAGAGACTGATCCTGACTTTAGTCAGATTCAGATCTCACTAAAAGCTCTTTGATCGTGCCTAGACAATCAGAACTGATACATTTCACTCAAAAGATATACATTGTATCTTTTGAGTGAAATGTATCTAAACATCGGGCTCTCGAGCTGTCAAAACAAATAGCAGAGAGGTGAGTCACTGCTACCTCTCTGCTATTTTCAGCTGTCAAATACAGGATCACAAATTGCGGTCCAGTATTCGCATGTAACGGCTTCATTCTTTCATTAATGAAAGGAAGAAGCTTTTACAAAAAGCTTAATTATTTCATTAATGAATGCCTCAATACTGAGGCATTCATTAATGACTGGTAACTGCTGAGAATCAGCTGTTACCAGCATTACAAAGCCTGATATAACTCGTCACGTACAGTGTACGTGGCCAGTCATATAGGCGCAAAGTGCCGGGACGTGCACTGCACGTCTCCCGTCACAAAGGGGTTAAAGAATTCAGCCAGGTTATAGCAAGATCATTATTTATCATCTTCAAGGACTCCATAATGACTGATAAGGAACCAAATGACTGGCGAAAAGCTATAAAATATTCAAAAAAGGTTCGAGATGCCAACCTGGCAACTACAGACCAGTCAGTCTAACATCAATAGTATGCAAACTGTTAGAGGGATTGATAAAGGACTATTTAGTGGATTTTGTTCATGGCAATTGTATAATAGATGATAATCAGCACAGATGTAGGAAGGACCGTTCTTGTCAGACCAACCTACTAACATTCTACGAAGAGGTGAGTAGAGATCTGGATGGAGGGAGGCCGGTGGATGTGGTAAATCTGGATTTTGCCAAAGCTTTTTTTTTTTATTCTTTATTGGACAACAGCATAGAAAAATATTCCACTTTACAAAATAGGGCAGCCGCCCAATACATATCACAATTGTAAACTGGGACAGCACATGCATGTTTAAATTAACATAGAGGTACATTCAGTAGAAAAAAATTTTTACATTACAATAAACAGGAACATCTGTCTGCACATGAGACCATAGAACTCGTATCACAATCTTTGCTTCATATACATTTATATCACTACCAGTATCCACCACTTTGCGAAAACCCAGTCACGAAAAAGTATTTACAACATGTTACGCTTTCGTGGTGTGGGAGTGCATCTCCAATCCATCTACCTTGGTAAGGATGTAAACATCCAGGCGCAATCAGTCGTGATCTCAGCTCTTGGTTTCCCCTAATAAACGGAATGGCATGCACCATCCCCTGTGGGTAGAGAAAGAGAGGAAAAGAAGTAAAGGCATAGACATAGGAATATAAACAGGTGTGGAAGTAGGGTAAAGTTTCCGATCTCTCCCCTCATGGTCCAGCTACGTGGCCAGTCGCTTGGTCCGTCATGGCCCACAGGTATGTATCTGAGTATTAGATTTGGAGCCTTGCTCCCCATGTAGAGCAGAACCGTTCCTCTCAGTTGTGCATAGACGCTGTAAGGTCCTCCATACGGTATATGTCATTAATTTTATCCAACCACATGCGCAGAGTTGGAGGGGTGGTTTGTCTCCACAACTATGGAATACATGCTTTGGCGGCAGAGAGCAAGTGAATGGTAAGGGAACGCTTGTACTTGGCCACAGCATTGCCCGTCATATGGAGAACGTAGGTCGCAGGATGATCACCCGTGTCGGTCATGGTAAGCTGTTTCAGGATGTCCCTAACTGCATCCCAGAAGGGTCTAATCTTGGGGCAAAACCAGAAAATGTGGCCCATGGACCCCTGTTCTACATCACACCTCAATCAGTTGGAGGGCACCAGTGGATTAATTTTATGCAGGAGTGTGGGGACCCTGTACCATCTGGCTAAGATCTTGTATCCTTGCTCCTGAAACTGGTTAGCGATGGAGGCCTTGTGGACAAGAGAAATGATTTTAACCCGCTTATCATCAGTGAATGTCTGCCCCAACTCAGTCTCCCATTTCCTTATGTATGGAGAGCAGTAGTCCTGGGAGGGGGAGGAGAACATCTCATATATGACGGCAATGGTGTGTCGCACCGGTTGACCCTGTCTACATAGGGTCTCGAAAGGCGTAAGGTCCCGGCTTTGATGCGCTGATTGCGGATATCTCCTGTAGGAAGTGCCTTAGTTGCATTGCCTTCCAGTCCGGAAGGGGGGGTGGTCGTCATCGTGCGAATGGGGGGTTGGGTGATCATGGTTCCCCCAGCAGAAGAAATCCAGGAGGCGGAACTTACAAACATACACATTAGCAAAGCGAAGTCCGTATAACGAGATACGTATTTATTATACCTCTACTGCGGACTCGCTATTCGCTATCTACTTTTATAAGAAGACATTGATATATGCCTTGTCGGTATACTGGTACCGTATATAGATAACCGCATTAGCAATGTCTCCTCAGATAGTCTCAAACCTGTAAGAACAAGTAGAATGATCTTACTAGATACTGGTCACTCTGAGCAGTATTGAATGGGGTCCATGCTGACGATGATGGGGGATGGGCAACCATCGGGACAATTAACATGACTCATCCTTGCTTGTTTTACAAGGATGAGGTGTGTGTATTTTACTGTTCAGCCATGTTGGTGTACTCCCCTTTTCCTTTTGATATGTACCTGTACTTTCTGGGCTGACTGGCTGATGTGGGGGTCTGTTCAGCTCTTTTTACACTGACTCCAGCTTCAACCAGCATCGTGCCTGACTCTCTCTGGCGCTAAAGAAGTACTTCATCCCTTATACAGAAAGAACTGAATGCAGCGTGCATTTAACAGCGACGGGATTGTTTGTGCTGGGTGCATTTTAATACCGAACGTGCACCTTTTAGTGGACCGGAGATTTGTGCGCAAAGTCCAACCAAATTATCCAAAACAGGTTGTCGTCCCAGGTAAGGTGATTGCCAGTGCTGCACATTTAGCGAGGTTGACTTTAAAGTTCGAGAAGAGGCTATATTGGTCAAAGACTTGTAGAAGATGGGGGATAGATCTCTCTGGGTCAGGGAGGAAGAATAGGAGGTCGTCTGCGAAGGCCGCTACCTTGTGTTTCCTTGAGCCATGGCTAAAGCCTGCGATCTCCTGGCTGGTTCTTACAGTACACAGGAGGGGTTCTAGAGTGAGAACAAAGATTATGGGGGGCAGGGGACAGCCCTGTCTAGTCCCATTACTGAGTGAAAAGTAGCTCGAGCGTGCCTCATTGACGTTCACCGCCGCGGTGGGACAAGAGTATAAGGCGGCTATCCACTGGTGCATATTGGGGCCCAAACCTATATGATCCAAGACGGCATGCATAAAAGGCCAGTGAACCCGATCAAAGGTCTTCTCCGCATCCGTGGATAGAAGCATCAGGGGAGACCCCTGCGCCCGAGCACTATGGATTACGTTCAATGCCCTAATGGTGCTGTCTCTAGCCGGAATAAAACCCGCCTGGTCGAAATGGATGAGCCCGGGCATGTGTGGTAGTAGTCTGTTGGCCATATTCTTGGAGAACAGTTTAAGATCGACATTGAGGAGTGCAATCGGACGATAACTCCCACATAGTGAGGGGTCCTTGTCCGGCTTCGGGATTAAGGAGATGAGAGAGTGGAGAAAGTCAATTGGTACATCAGGGCCTGTCAGAATAGCATTAAGGGCTGCCACAAAATGTGGGTTTCGGAGTAGGTTTTATAGTAGGCTAAGGTGTACCCATCTGGTCCCGGGGCCTTCCCGGAACGCTCTTGTTTTAAGGCAACCTGCAGCTCCTCGATGGTGATGGGACCTCCATACCTTGCCGCGCCTTGTCGCCAAGCGCCGGCATCCCTGCATGCGCTAGGAAAGCCTACATATCAGAGGCCAGATCTGGGGGCGAACCCGGTCTCCCAAGGGGACGTATGTTGTATAGGCCCTGATAGAACCGAAGGAATTCCCCTGCCATGTCTTGTGAGGTGTGGAGCTTAGTCCCCCCTGGTGTGACAATGGAGGATACGAATTGCCTCGGTCTCTGGGCCCGCAATGCCTGCGCCAGGAGGCGACTTGGTTTGTTGGAAAATTGGTACATAGACCGTCTCCCCTTTAACAGGCGCCTCTTGAGGTTAGTGAAGAGTAAAGCATTAAGTTCCTCTCTAACTAGTAGTAACTCTCGGTATGTCTGTATCGCCTGCGATCTCTTATGTGTCGATTCGAGTTGATGTAGGCGAGAGAAGAGACGTGTAAGTTCAGCCGAGCGCTCGCGTTTAAGTTTCGCCCCCTGACGCTTAAGCAAGCCCGTATTACGGCCCACACCGTTAGTGGAGGGATGTCCAGGGAGTTGTTAGCGATAAAAAAGGAGCGCATCTCTCGGTCTAGGACCGATCGAAACTCAGGTTCTTGGAGTAGCGATTCGTTAAGTCTCCAGGAGGGGCATTCGAACCGTGCACCTGCTAAGTCTAGTGACAAATGGATGGGGGCGTGATCTGAGATGAGGATGGAACCAATAGAGGCCGACACCAGGGCTGGCAGATCCTTGTGCTGGATAAAGAAGTAGTCTAATCTGGAATATGTATGGTGTACGTGGGAGTGGAACGTGTAGTCTCGGCCATCCGGGTTGAGGAAACGCCAGGTATCTATCAGGCAAAGCGAGTTAAGCTCCTGCTTGAGCCTCCGGAGACAGGTATATGACAAGTGCGACACACCTCTAGAACCGTTAACCAAGGGGTCCATGAGATAGTTGAAGTCCCCCCCCAGGACCAGAGTGCCCCCCATGAAGTCTGTCAGGGGGGGCAAAGCCGAGACCAGGAAGAGTACATGATACGAGTTGGGCAGATAGACATTCGCAAATGTGAATAAGCTGCCATTTATTTCCCCCCTCAGAAAGAAATACCTACCATTTGGATCAGTTTGGTGGAGTCTGTAGGACCAGGGGACCGACCAGGAGATCAAGATGCTCACACCCTTGGATTTAGATATTGGGGAAGTGCTATGATACACGTCCGGGTACTGTCTGCCGACGAAGGTGGGTACCTGATCACTCCTGAAGTGCATCTCCTGTAGGAAGACCACCTGTGAGAGCATCGCCCTCATGTCCGCTAGAACTCTACGTCTCTTCTCTGGTATATTGAGACCTCGTACATTGAGGGAGGTAAGTTTAAGGGAGGCCATGAGTATAGAAACTGCGGGACAAGACTCCGGGGGGAGCGGAAGAGAAGGGCGGGCAAGAGGGTGAGGGCAGTAGTTGAGATCAGATAGGGTACAGGACATGACAGTCGGGCATGTAGGACGATAAGTGAAGTAGGAGCAGCGTAGGAGGTCGCTGAGGGGACAGCCGAGTGGGGGTAGGAGAGCAGAGGAGTAGAGAGGGGAGGAGAGGGAGGGCAGAGCAAAGGTGAATGAACCACTACTTATCGAGTGTACTACAGTGTTAGACTGTCTCGAACACTTGGAAACGAGACAGTAGGCCTATTGGGGGCTGTGCTACCAAGAAGGAAAAATAAGGTATCAAACTAGGTAGATGTAAGGAGATGTGCGCAGTGGCACACATTAGAAACTCATTGAAACAGTATACCTGACAGAACACATAAGAGCATGTCGAAGTATCATAACATTAGATACAAAATGTAAAGTAACATAACATAAAATAAACCTTGGCATTCCATAGGGCAGGTCACTCTGTAGGTGGTGCGTGAGGAGTTCCCACCCGACCGGCCACACCGTGGGGATGCCTCTCAATCGGGGGCTGGCACTTCTACATCCACCCGCATGGGTCAGGGTTTGCAAATAAAGCAGAGGCCCACCTGGATCAGCAGGTTCAGGGGCAGAGGGCAAGGAGCTATCCAACCTCTAAGAAATCCAGCCAGTCAGCCCAGAATGGTACCCTCATATGTTCGCGATACGAAAGATGTTCTGAAAAAATTATCAAATATAAAAATAAGTAAAGACACCTTGATAGTAGGGATTGATGTCGAATCACTATATACATCGATACCACACGAATACGGATAAAAAGCGGTGGAATATTTCCTACAAAAACACTATATCGAGATGGCCCAACAAAATTAATTTATAATTGAGCTTTTGGAGTTCGCACTGGAGAACAATAACTTTCAATTTGAAGGGAAATACTATAGGCAAATAAGAGGCACGACAATGGGAGCCCCCTGGGCACCATCCTACGCATGCCTACATCTAGGCATGTGGGAACTAGAAGTGGCATATAAACACCCACTATACCTTAACCATGCACAGAGCTGGCTAAGGTACATAGATGATATCCTTCTATTATGGAACGGAGGTGAGGATCTACTTTAAAAATTCATCGCGGATCTCAATCTTAACGATATAAATCTAAAATTCACATTTCTATATAGTAAAGATCAACTCTCGTTCCTGGATCTACAGATTGGCATAGAGGAAGATGAATTAACAACAAAAACATATAGAAAAACAACGGCAGCCAACACCCTCCTGCACGCAACAAGCCACCACCCTCCAGCCCTGAAACAAGGCATCCCAATGGGCCAATTCACACGTATCAAAAGAAATTGTAGCAAACAGGAAGACTACAAAAAGGAATCCCAAGATCTATATAGAAGATTTAGGGAAAGGGGCTATTCACACAGGGTACTCAGAAGGAGCAGACATAAAGTAAATGAGAAAACAAGAATGGATTTGCTAGAAGACAAAGAAACTAATAAACAACTGGCTGAAAAGAACTATACAAGAATGATCACCAAGTACGGTGCGAGATGGGAGAATTTAAGGGGAATCATGAACAAACACTGGCATATCTTCAAAGTATGCCCGATACTTTCCGAAATAGTTGGTCCAAGACCCTTACTCACAGCAAGAAGAGCTCCAAACCTTAAAGATACCCTGGTAAGCTCAGAGTTCAGGCCAAAACAATCCAGCTGGGAATCAACAAAACCTGAAGGAATGTTCCCCTGTGGAAAATGTAGAATATGTCATCTAGTGGACAAGACCAATACCTTCTCGAACACAGACAACACAAAAACCTATAACATCACTCCGTTTATGAATTGGGTTACGAGTAAGGTTATCTATCAATTGGAATGTCCCTGCCATAAATACTATATCGGGAAGACCAAAAGACCACTCCGAATTAGAATTGGGGAACACATAAATGATATAAGAAAACGAGACAAGGACAGCCCGATAGCAACCCACTTTTTAGATCTACACGGAGGATCACCAGAGGGTCTAAAAGTAAAGGCGATCTATGCTTTAAATCTGTCCCTACGAAGAGGAGATTTTGACACTATTCTCCTCCAGAAGGAGAAGATGTGGACATATAGATTAAATACTCTGATACCCAATAGGTTGAATAATGAATTTAACCTAAATGTCTTCTTGTAAGAACTTCTTACAAACCTACCCATGTAAAAAGATCCCACTCCAAAGAATAATGACAAAAGAGAACTTCAGCTTCATAGGACCACCTCGATTGGATTAAAAAGAACCTCCCGGAACTGAAGTGACTACGATCTATCACAGAAACTATTCGTATCAAATTTTATACACATCTATGCACTAGGTAAAAGAACTGACAGATACCGAAATAATCATCGCACAGCCGAGAAATCACGCAAAGGCTAATTAGAAGATGATACACAGGTGAGGACACAAGATATATACCTCACCGCAATAGGTAGTGGTAAGTCCTGACGAAGCCCTGGGGGAGGGGCGAAACGCGTAGACGCCACACGTGTATTGCCTGGACTAAACCCCTAACAGAAAAGATACACCTTATCAAACATCCTGACTTATGGCTTATATCACCTTCGATTCACCAAAGACAACACCATATGGACATCATTAAACCCCCGGGAGTTCAAAATACCCATACGAAGGATTAATATGCAGGATCGTGTCCCCCACGCTAAAAACAAATAAAACCATTTCCCTTCAAGTGGAGAGGTAAGCTATACATAAAAGAGACGGCGACTTGGATATGTGAGTAAAAGACTATTCTATACGAACTTTTCTAAAAATGCAAAATCGTGTCTATACTGGACTAAATATATAGAAAAAGACACCCCGTGCAGAGAGCAAGGGAAGAATTGTATTACAAACATATACCGCAAATGAAATATCACAGCCTCTAAACACTAAATGAGTGTAATTAAACTACTGATATCATACAAGGAAATAGCCTACCCCCAACTACTCGTAGTAAACTAACGAAGGAATAAAATCCAATCATAGAAGACAAACACTACAAAAACTAAAAACATTAAGGGAAGGAACTATCTAAAAACATCTCAGGATATACTGACACAAGAAAGAAAAGATACCGCACTTTTAGTGGGGAGACCGCATATGTAATCCACAGGTGAAATTAACCATATATGGGAAGGATATTCAAGGAACCATACATACCTTGAAGAACAACGGGAAGATTGCCATAAGCCCCGATGAAGGCTATACAATTGTTTCAACAAGGGTTGAAATAGTCCCAACAAAGGCAACAAAAACAACAGTCAGTTCAATCACTTTTTCTTTTTCTTTGTTCACTTTGTTTTTATTGGTCGACAAATAGAGATTGGCCACGTTTGTTATATTTGAAACTTGAATAAATACTTTTTCATAAAAATTATATTTACAGTCCGTCCCGATCTTTAAAGTAACCCTTGGACCGCCTCGCACTAGGCGACGGCCCGAACTCTGTTTTTTGTTTGAAATCCATGAAGTCCCCTGCTGTGTGGCCTAATAAAGATGTCATCTTCTGTTATGTATAAACCAGGGCGGAAGACACATCCCCCTTTGCGCTTAGTACCCATCCCCAGTGGGGTCCTTGAAAGGGATATCTATTCTGACGGACAGCTGAGGGATTTCCCAACGGGGCTCCGGGAGCAAATTAATGACACTTCACGTTTGGTATCACTAAATGCTCAGTTTATTCAATTGACAGACAAGTGTATATACAGTTTTTGACTTGTGACGTTATACTGCGGAAATGCTGTATGCAAGCATGAGTCATCATTTTACAGACATGTAAAAGACAATCGTTTTTTAACTCCAACTCTGTGGGTGCGATGTACTTAACTCAATATAGAATATGTGTGAAGTTTTAGCTTACAGAAAAGAGGAAGTTTCAACAATGGAAGAATACAGAATACATTTAAGAACTGACTATAATATTGTATGTTAAAGAAGAACTCTGTCTCAAGCTAAAAAAAACTGTATTCAGGTACAACCTGTATCCAGGTGCACCTTTCAGTCCTATACAAGGGAACGGAGCAGGCCCCCCCATCCCCCCCCCTCCAAACTGCCAGGGTGGAGCCCATTGTCTGGCCAGACTTGGGGACTACGGTACCTGCGCGGGGATCTACCCCCAACCATCATGTGGGGGGCAGGGGTTATAGATAGCCTTGAGGTACTCCGCATTCCCCGTAAACATCAACCAAGAGTGAAACACAATAATGATCATACATCTAGACATATCCAGGAAGGTGCCTAGCCATGCAGAACCTTAAAACAGAAAAAGGATATAGTTGACGACCCTGTATCAGACCAGCAGGCCGCGTACTGAGAGAGCCTCAGGCTTCAGGCCTCGCTGGTGCCGGTCGTGTAGGAGAACTAGTGGAAGAGCGTTGGCGCCCCCTGTATGACCTGGCTTGCCGAAACATCCGAGGGGCCCGGGCAGGTCGCTCCGAGGCGAAGTCCAGCCAGGATGGGATAGGGATGGCCTCCACGCCTAGAAAGTCATACAGCGCGTGGCATTTGCGGATGGACCCCGAGGGCCCTGCACTCTATGGACCCGATCCAACTCCAGTGCTTCACCAGGTGGCTTACCCAGATAATGGTTCAGGATAGCCAGGACCGTGGAGCGGAGGTCAGGGCCTGGGGTAGCCTCGGGGATGCCTTTGCGGCGAATATTGTTCCGCCGGCTGTGGTTCTCACTGTCATCGAGCTGCAGGCAATTGGTGATCATCTGCTGGTGTAAGCTGGCAGTGGCAGCTTCTAGGGAGGCCACCCAGTCTTGAAGGGAGGAGGCCTCCGTCTCCACTACCTCGACTCTACCCTCAACCAAGGCAACCTGGTTCCTGATTTTGTGAACTTCTTGGCGCAAAGTGTGGACTATTTTGTCCGCCATGGAATCAATGTCCTGCTTGGTGGGGGGATGGGACACCAGTATGGAACGCCAGTCCTCGGTCGGTGCTTCTCGGGCCTGCGGTTGTGAAAGGGCATATGGCGGATCCTGGGAGGGTTCCCCATACGGGATCACTGGAGTGGGTATTGGGCAGGGTGGTGGGCTCGAAGTGAGTGTCGGCCTGTCTACGGGCATCGATGTCTGCCGGCCGTAGCATGTGTTAGAGTGTGTGGCGGTTTTAGTAGGCCTCATGGTGTAGGCCGCAAGGGAGCTGCATGCCGTACCCGAGTGCAAGAAAAAACGAAAGAGATCCAGTTGACCGTGCTCACCAGGTGTCAGCTGAGTGTCACTGTTCTTCGACATGCAGGGAAGAGGTTAGTAAAGTCACTGGTACCACTGTATGGGCCGACGGGGTGCAGAGCTCCTCAAACTTGCATCTTCACACCACCATATCCAAGCCACGCCTGATTTTGCCAAAGCTTTTGACACGGTACCACATAAACACTTAGTACATAAGCTGAAATCTATGGGCATAGATTAAATAGTGTGCACATTGATAGAGAACTGGCTAAAGGAACAAGTCCAGAGAGTATTGATAAATGGTTCTTTCTCAGATTGGTCTAAGGTCAAGAGTGGTGTGCCCCAGGTTTCTGTGCTAGGCCCCATACTATTTAATAGACATGTGCGATTCGTTTAGTTCCGAAACGAAATTCGGACGAAATTTCGGAGATTCGGATGTATCCGAATTCCGAATTACAGCTAAAACGAATGCAAACAAATCCGAATTCACGATTTCCGAAATTTCGTCCGAATTTCGTTAGTGGTAGTCCGGTCGAATTTTCGTTTTTGGACGAATTTTCGTTGCAGCAAAATGACATTAGGGGGAAAACAATCTAATTTTTTTTTTTTTTTAGTTTGCAGAAGATGAAAAAAAAGCATGAGGTCCCCCCCAATTCATACCAGACCCTTTAGGTTTGGTAGGAATGTTAGGAGAGACCCCCTCAAGTTAAAACATTAAAAAAGTGAGTGGGGAATGTTAAGGGGGAACCCCAGCCCACATTAATGGGTACTTCACTAGGGAAGTCAGAAATGGAAATTGGGGGTCATAGTAGGCCAAAAGTTTTTTGCAGAAATAATGTTTATTGTTTTTTCACACAAACGTAGAAAATAAACAGCATATAAAGCAAATCGACATACAAAGGCAACATCAGAAGGGCAAATTTGGTAATGGTAGCAGAGCTGTAGACTATAACAACCACCTCAGCAATGTACATGACATTGTGCCCAAATACAAGCCGTACCTCCTTGTCCCCGGCTTGGGGATTCCAGACTGCTAAAGCTCTCCCCTGCAATGAGGTCAACGTTATGGAGTCAGGCCCGAATCTGGGTCTCCATCATCAAAGTAATCAAGGAAGGCCCTGCGAGATTCCAGACACCCTACTCTTCAGGTGTTGCGCCCTCCTTAGAGCCGCCTTACAATACGGACAGAACAATCAACACAGAACACCACGAGACAAGTGGACAACAGGGGGGTACAAGACACATAGAACACAGGAGAGAGGGAAAGAAGGGGAGAGAAGGAAGGGGAGGGGGGGTAAAGGATTAGTGCGTGGTCAAGAAGGGTGAATCATGCCTTTATATCAGTGTCTTAAACTCATCCGTTGTCATAAACATCAGCCATGGCCTCCATCTGGACTGGAATGCCTCTGACCTGTCCAGCCGTTCGGCAATCAGTTCCTCGGATCTCATTAGTCGGCACATTTCCGTGGACCAGTGTTGGAATCACCTGGGAGTTCCAATGCCTCGGGATAATTGCCCTAGCGGCATTAACAAAGAATCGTAAGAGAGACTT
>NW_017309791.1:26555-45944 GCF_000935625.1 Nanorana parkeri | reverse complement strand
ATATCCCCAACTCTAACCTTAATCCTAACCCTAATGATATTTCTAACGTAAACTACCATCAACTCCAATATAAATGTACTTTGCTTTTTACCTTCAATATATAATGAATATTCATAACGGAACGAAAATACGTCAACGGAATGTCGTATTTCCTGCCTCTGTATTGTAATGCGACTCTCAACAGCAGCGGATCCGTATTTCGGATTAAAAAAAAAATCTTGTCATGTTGTTCAACCTCATTTACAGGGGTAATATTAGTTCCCGTTTCAAGGAAATTCGGATCCGAAATTCGTTAACGGAATTTCGTATTTCGGATATAATTCGGAAACTGCAATTCGGATTTCGGATGCTTCCTTAATCTTCACCCTAATAATATCCCCAACTGTAACCTTAATCCTCACACTAATGCTGTTCCTCATGCTAACTCTAACCTTAACGCTAACCCTAATGCTACCCCTAACACTGACTCTAAATTATCCCTAATGTTAACCCTAACAGTGAACTTAACCCTCAACCTAATTCTAATGCTATGCCTAACCTAACCCTAATGCGGTTCCTAATGCTAACTCTAATCTTAACCCTATTTCTGATGCTAATCCTAAAATGTACTCTAACCCTAACACTAGCCCTAACTCTGACTAACCTAAACCTAATGCTAACTCTAAAACTGACTGTAACCTTCACCCTAATTCTAATTCTAGTCCTAAACCTAACCCAATCCTAATGCTAACCCTAACCTAACCCTAACACTGACTCTAACCTTAATCCTAGCCCCAACTCTAAAGATAACCCTAATCCTATCTCTAATGCTAAGCCTAACCCAACCCTCATGCTAATGTTAAGTTTAATGCTAGCCTTATCCTACCCCAATGCGATAGATAGATAGATAGATAGGTAGATAGATAGGCAGATAGATAGGTAGATAGATAGATAGATAGATAGATAGATAGATAGATAGATAGATAGATAGATAGGTAGATAGATAGATAGATAGATAGATAGATAGATAGATAGATAGATAGATACTTATACGGCCATATTATATAATTCTGTATGATTGACCTGTTCTCCATTTGTCTGATCTGTGTGGGGGAGGGTAAAGTGTTCGATGGAAGCAGCGTAGACTCGTCTTGCTCAGTATCGCACACAATAGACGGAGCGTGCTTTGTGCTCGGCACGCCTGCTTGTGATCCAGCCTTCCACAACAAACATATATAGAAGATGATCCCAGCCTGTCCCATGTGTCACAACAGCGGAGAAAAGAGAAAAATCCGGCTAACAACAATCCCATCACAAAGAAAACAGCCGCCCCGCCATCGCGCCGTCACCGCGCCGCCACCGCGCCGCCACCGCGCCATTGTCTCCCATTTTTATGAATTTCCCTATTATGATTTCTTACAGTCGAAATGCCCAATATTGAGGAAAACAAACTGCGCTCATGAATATTCATATGCGCCGTCTTGCGCTCCCCAATTAAACAAAAGAGATATTCCTCCTGTTTTGATTACTTTAAACTGCGTCGTCAATCCACATTCACGGCGGATTTAGTAAAAGCCGCAATTTTCTGTCATTATTGTTTTTTTGGTCTTATTTTATTAGCTCTGTTATACGTAAAATGCTAAAATATTCTCATACAACGAAAGAGGATTAAAAATCAAAAGGGTTTCCAAGAAGGAAAATTTGTAATATTTAGAATCTAAAGTTATTATGATCCCTCTAGCGATAATAAAGATCTATATAGAGGGATCAGGACCTCCTTCCTCCTGCTGGGGACCCCTCTAGTGATAATAAAGATCTATATAGAGGGATCAGGACCTCCTTCCTCCTGCTGGGGATCCCTCTAGTGATAATAAAGATCTATATAGAGGGATCAGGACCTCCTTCCTCCTGCTGGGGATCCCTCTAGCGATAATAAAGATCTATATAGAGGGATCAGGACCTCCTTCCTCCTGCTGGGGATCCCTCTAGTGATAATAAAGATCTATATAGAGGGATCAGGACCTCCTTCCTCCTGCTGGGGATCCCTCTAGTGATAATAAAGATCTATATAGAGGGATCAGGACCTCCTTCCTCCTGCTGGGGATCCCTCTAGTGATAACTAAAGATCTAGAACCAAACCTACAGTTATGTCGCTGACAAGCAGATTAAATAGAAGAGGACCATGTACACAGGGTCGGATATACTTTCTCTGCTGCCCCAAGGCCAGGTTCCTCAATGCGCCCCCCTACCCGCCAAACCCCCCCACATGGAGAATGGCAGACCTGCAGGCTGCATAAAAGTGATCTCAGCGACATCGCCAAGATCACTTGTACAAAACAAGCGGCGGCTTCCCCGCTGTACATTTAGCTCTGCTTACCCAAAACAGGGGCTAAATGTAGAAAACAACTACCCGCCGGCACCCAGAACTGCATGTCCCGGGCCTCTGGAGAAAAACAAGCGGCGGCCCTGCTGCCCCTCTACTCCCTGCTGCCCCTCTACTCCCTGCTGCCCCAAGGCTGGGCCTTGGTTGGCCTTGTGGGAAATCCGGCCCTATGTGCAGAGCCTTGTGGTACACCACTAGCATCAGGTCTTTGTCCCGAATGAACCCCATTTGCAATGTTTCTGTGGTTTATGATACATTTGTGAGAAGCATGAAAATGGCAAATTCAAATGCTACAAAAGCCATTTCTCAATTGAATGTATTAATAATGACCTTTCCATTTCAGTCTGCGCCCATCGATGATTTTCCAGAACACACAAATGGAATCTCGCTTTCTTGGAACGGTTGCTAAAAATAAAGTTCAAATAGAAGGTTTCCCTATAAAGAAGATGTTGATCTTCTGTACCATCCGACGTGCTCAGTGATTCCTCCTGTCAACCTCTATGTCACCTATCTGTCCATTAGTTACATGGAGGACGGCGGAAGGAACCACAGAATGCAACGGCGGAGATCAGCAATCCCAGAGGTGTTCGGCAGAGACTTTATCACAGCGGCGTAAGGCAGGAGAGATATTGATCTCCTTCTTTGCAGGCACATCGTTTTATTTCACTTTGATTTTTAGTGACTGGGTCACTTTAAAATTCATGTACTGTATGTCAAACTTTTTTCCTGCCAAAATATTTGTTATTGCATTCAGTCCTGTTATATTTAGCACATCCCTGCAGTGAATGCACATTAACCTTTAGGGTTAGGGTCTGAACCCTAAACAGGGCATAGGAGGTATGCCCTAGGAAGTTTGTGGAAGGTTTTTAGAGCATATCACTTATGAATAGGGTACAAAACCAGTTACCAATGCTGCAAGTCTGAGGAGATGAGGAGAGGGAGGGTTCTGTAGTTCACAATGCAGAACTGGTCTAGGTGGACAATGCTGCTTGGGATTTAAGGGAAGAAAAGGCACTGTGTAGTCAGCTCAAACAGGAAGCTGTGAGCTTCTTGTATAGATACACTTTAACATAACTGTAGCCCAAAAAGCATAGCTAAAGTGTAAAAGCAAGCAAACAATGCACAATGTCTTACGGGTGCCTTCTATTGCCATAATGTAGCAAACAGCACAAGCAAAAATTCTATTTTCAAGAAGATAAGTGGACTACAACTGAGGTCTACATCAAGTAGGTCTTCTACAACTGACGTCTACAGCATGTTGGTCTCTTACAGTTGTTGTCTACATCAAGCACGTCTTCTACAATTGTGGTCTACATCAAGTAAGTTGTCTACAATTGAGGTCTACATCAAGCAGATCATCTACAATTGAGGTCAACATCAAGTAGGTCTTCAAAAATTGAGGTCTACATCAAGTAGGTTTTATACAGTTGAGGTCTATATCAAGCAGGTCTTTTACAATTGAGGTCTACATCAAGCAGGTCTTTTACAATTGAGGTCTACATCAAGAAGGTCATCTACAATTGAGGTCTACATCAAGCAGGTCTTCTACAATTGAGATCAACTTTAAGCAGGTCTTCTACAATTGTGGTCTACATCAAGAAGGTCTTCTACAATTGAGATCAACTTCAAGAAGGTCTTCTACAATTGAGGTCTACATCAAGCATGTCTTATACAATTGAGGCCAACATCAAGTAGGTCCTATACAGTTCTGGTCTACATCAAGCAGGTCTTCTACAATCTTGGTCTACATCAAGCACGTCTTCTACAATTGAGATCTACATCAAGCACGTCTTATACAATTGAGGTCTACATCAAGTAGGTCCTATACAGTTCTGGTCTACATCAAGCAGGTCTTCTACAATTGAGGTCTACATCAAGTAGGTCTTCTACAATTGAGGTCTACATCAAGTAGGTCTTCTACAATTGAGGTCTACATCAAGCACGTCTTCTACAATTGAGATCAACTTTAAGCAGGTCTTCTACAATTGTGGTCTACATCAAGAAGGTCATCTATAATTGAGGTCTGCATCAAGCAGGTCTTCAACAATTGAGGTCTACGTCAAGCAGGTCTTCTACAATTGAGATCAACTTCAAGCAGGTCTTCTACAATTGTGGTCTACATCAAGAAGGTTATCTTCAATTGAGATCTACATCAAGTAGGTCTTCTACAATTGAGATCAACTTCAAGAAGGTCTTCTACAATTGAGGTCTACATCAAGCACGTCTTATACAATTGAGGCCTACATTATTATTACATAGTATGTATAGAGCGCCAACAGTTTGCGCAGCGCTTTACAATGTAAGGAAGACATTACAATCACAATACAATTCAAGACAAGATGGTAAGGAGGGCCCTGCCCCTGAGGGCCTACAATCTAAAAGAGGAGTGGGAAATGATACATGAGGAGGTAGCTGTGTGGGGATGAATTATTTGAGAATGTGATGTTTCTGTGGTTAGGTTGAGGTGGGATCAAGTAGACCTACATCAAGTAGGTCCTATACAGTTCTGGTCTACACCAAGCAGGTCTTTTACAATCTTGGTCTACATCAAGCATGTCTTATACAATTGAGGTCTACATCAAGTAGGTCCTATACAGTTCTGGTCTACATCAAGTAGGTCCTATACAGTTCTGGTCTACATCAAGCAGGTCTTCTACAATCTTGGTCTACATCAAGCAAGTCTTCTACAATTGAGGTGTAGAGCAAGTAAGTTTTCTACAATTGTGGTCTACATTAAGTAGGTCTTCTACAATTGAGGTCTGCATCAAGCACATCTTATACAATTGTGGTCTACATTAAGAAGGTCATCTACAATTGAGGTCTGCATCAAGCACATCTTATACAATTGTGGTCTACATCAAGAAGGTCATCTATAATTGAGGTCTGCATCAAGCACATCTTATACAATTGTGGTCTACATCAAGAAGGTCTTCTATAATTGAGGTCTGCATCAAGCACATCTTATACAATTGTGGTCTACATTAAGAAGGTCATCTACAATTGAGGTCTGCATCAAGCACATCTTATACAATTGTGGTCTACATCAATTCTATATTAAGCAGGTCTTCCACAATTGAGATCTACATAAAGCAGGTCTTCTACAATTGAGGCCCCCCACATCAAGTAAGTTGACCCCTAAAAGTAATGTAAACATTTGGATAAATATAGGACAGGTGGGAGCCAGGGGATGCACAATTTTATGAAATATTGTTGACTGTGGATCTAAGGAGGAGGGTTGGCCACATTATGGGGATGAAGGCTCATAATATCAATGTTCCAATACGCATATAAAAGGAAGTGCGCTGCCTGGGCTGCCTGTGAGCTAATTATTCAATATTCCTCCTTACAACATAAGATTTTTTTTTCCCCCTCATCGCATTTTAGTTATGTCCGGGGCCACCCATGGAACGGCGCATTGTTTACTTTATGATTTCAGACACACTCCAGAATAATCTACAACGTTTGCTTCTAATTATTTTTGCAGACTGAGGATAGTTTCTATTTAAGCCTCGTGAGCGACAAAAAAAAAGCATCATTAGAGGAAGTGCCCAAATCAATGTCACTTTTAGTCTGGATGATTATTCCTTTCATTCAGCAAAGAAAGAAAGCAATCACACCAAAAAAAAGGGGGGGGAACACAAAAATCCTCTTTGAAAAAAAAAAGGATTTGAAAACAAATAAAAGTTAAACATGGTAAATATTTTTTGAACTGATGAATGGTCAATGACTATCAAAGGTTTTATCTTATTCTTTAACCAGGATTCAGGTACAAAAGACCAAATACATAATTTCTTGATTTAATAACTAGGACTCCAGTAACCATTTGTTACACATTTATAAAGAAGACTTTCTTTTTGTTCAATTTTGACTTTTTTTTTTAGTTTGTTTTGTGCCCTAAAGTCCAATTTAACCCTAAACCAAAAATTCTGTCTGGTTATGATTATGAACCGTACGCTGAAGGCATATTTATTTTTTAATTTGTATTTTTGGAATATTTTTTATTTGATTTTATTTAGTATATTTACTTTATGTATTAGTATTATTTGTTTGAGCAATTTTGTTTTCTATAATGTTACATTTTATGAATTTTAGCATTTTCTGATAACGAGAAAAGATGATTATCAAAGGAGAACTATGGGGTAAGTGTTTTTCCCCATAGTTCTCCTAAGGGTAACGGGAGGACACAAACTAGCGTCCTCCCGTCACCCAAAGCTCAGTATATAGGGAGCTACAGCTCGCGGTATACTAAGACCGCCGCAGACGGGACGGAACCCGACTATACTGTCTGGATCCATCCAGCTGCGTGAGAGACAGCTGGCTCTGCTTATCTAGAGGCAGAGCCAGCTGTACCCGCCCCCTCCACCGTCCGTTCCGCCATTCATCGCTGGAGGATCAGAGCGGGGAGGGGGGGGGAATCCCTGCAGGGAACCGTGAGTGACAGTCACGGCTCTCGGCAGGCACAGGATTGAGAAGTGAGCGAGCGACGGTATCTATTGAGCCGATGTGTGACAGTTTCATTGTTACACGTCAGCTCGAACTATGAGGCTGAGTGACTTTCACTTTTCTCCTTTAATTATATCATATGCCATATATACCATCCAATGTTAATATGCACTATTACAGGGGTGCCCACAATTGATGAGCTACATGAGATCTACCAACAAAAAAAAAACCCTCCCTCACTCTCTCGCTCTCCTGGCTGTCTCTCCTTGTTCATCCTCCTGGCTGTCTCTCCTCTCTCTCCTTGCTCTCTCTCCTGGCTGTCTCTCTCCGCTCTCTCCCCTGGCTGTTTCTCCTCACGCTCTCTCCTGGCTGTCTCTCCCCGCTCTCTCTCCTGGCTCACCTTGCTGTATTTTGCACACAGTGTAGTGCAGTAGCCTGTGTAAACTAATATTCTTTGATGTAATACATAGCACTACTACCCCCAGAATACACCAGGAAGGTGTCAGGGAGCTCGGCTCAGCAGACTCGGGCTAATAGGTAATCATGTGTGCACAGCAAAATAAATATACCAAAATGGAATAAAGGGGCCGCCAGTCACACCCTTCCTGATCTACCGGCATCAGCTCTGAGAGCTACTGGTTTTAGATTGTCAGCCCTCAGGGGCAGGGCACTCCTTACCATCTTGTCTTGAATTGTATTGTGACTGTAATGTCTTCCTTATATTGTAAAGCGCTGAGCAAACTATTGGCGCCCTATAAACCCTGTATAATAATAATAATAATAATACTGGTAGATCACCATCTACCTAATGGGCACCCCTTCACTATTACATGAGTTTTACATTGTTAATGACCCATCCCTCTCCCAGCAAGCCTCCGTTTTTTGCTAGGGACCTCCTAGGTGATTAATGTCTCTGAGTCAGTCTTATTTCATTTTTTTACATGCATGATTCTTCTAGTAAGTTTATGGTTTCCGAGTTGTTTTAGAGCCACTGCGGCTACTGTATCTCAGCAGCTTTCTGCCTCCATGTACTCCTCAGCCGTGCCCAGACCAGGGACTGCCTGTGGACCTTTGGCCTATTTCGAACCTGAAGTCCCCCCATGGAGAATGGCAGACCTGCAGGCTGCATACAAGCGAAATTGCCGGGATCATTTGTACAAAACAAGCGGCGGCTTCCCCAGCTGTACATTGAGCTCTGCTTGCCCAAAGCCGGGCTAAATGTAGAATACAACTACCCGCCCGGAGCCCTGAACTGCATGACCCAGGCATCGGGAGACAGGAATTCCACACCCCTGCTGCCCCTCTACTCCCTGCTGCCCCGGAGGCCGGGCCTTGGTTGGCCTCGTGGGAAATCTGGTCCTGGCGCCATAGCCAGATTCCGTCTGGAAGAAGATGCAGGGGCTACCTGTGGGTCTTGGCCTATTTTGAAGCTGAAGATCAAAGATTCTGCATGGAATTAATCAGGTAGGTGGAAGCATAATTTCAACCTGGAGACCTCTCGGTGGAAATCAAGGATGTTTATTTGCACAATCTTCCCACCCCATTAGCACTTTGCTGTGGGCTTGCAGCACTTTCAGTTTGTTACCCTTTGGCCTCTCCACAGCACCATGGGTTTTCACCAAGTTGCTTAGCCCGGTCCTTGCTTCGCTCCCAGGGAATACACGTCATTGGATAATCTCCCTATTGCTTGCTACCAAACCAAGGGTTGATGGGAGAGAAACTGGTTGTGTCCCTGCAGCCTTTTCTTTTTGCCAATGTCCAAACACCTGCAGGTAGAATATAACCCAGGGTCAAAGACTTAAAGAGCCTGTGTCCTGTACTCCAAGGAAAGGCCTTCACAGGTATGTAAAAGAAAAATCCCATTATTTGTAAAAATTCTTTTATTCTGTATTTATGGATGTTGCTTTGTAGCCAGATTTCCTACAAGGCCACTGAGACCTGGCCTCGGGGCCGCATGGTATAGAGGGGTGGCGCAGCTGCGAGGCGGGTAGTTTTATTTCCACATTTAGCTCAGCTTCGGGCAAGCGGAGCTAAATGTAGAGTGGGGGAAGCCGGCGCTCGTGTAGTGCAAATGATCCCGGTGATGCCGCAGAGATCACTCGTAATACGCCTGCTCCTCCGTCCGTCCCCCTCCTATGTCCGCACTGCTCCGTGTAAACAGTGAGGGGGGAGAGCTGCACTCGCACCCTTCCTCTCAGCTGCCACAGGAGTTCCAGCACAGTACTGTGCTCAAACTCCTGTATTGGAAGTGACAGGTTCAATAAAGAAAACTTGTCACCTCCAAATGCTATCACACAGGGCCTTGCTAGCTCCTGTGTGATAGCAATAAAGTTAAGTGAAAAGATCAAATGTAAAAAAATAAATTGATAAAAAAAAGTAAAAAAATAATAAAATAAATATTTTTTTTAAAGAAAATAAGTTAAAAATAATAATTAAAAGAAAAAAAACTGATAAAAAAGTAAAAAAAGAATTAAAAAAAATTGAAGATAATAGGTTCAATAAAAATGTAAAAAGTAAAAAATAAATTATAAAAAATAAAAAAGTGATAAAGTAAAAAAATAATAAATTTTTTTTTTTTAAAACCAACCCTGCCGCCTCAGCCATCTGGTTGCCATTCTCCATTGAGGGGGTTTGGAAGGAGGGGGGCGCATTGAGGAACCTGGCCTTGGGACAGCAAAGAGAGTAAATCTGGCCAAGTGTATGCTGAGTGTAGCTCTTAGTATACGTTGTTATGTCTGCATGGGCAGGGTTCTGTGGAGCCCTAGGGTTCCTTCAGAGTTTGCTAGGGGTTCCTTGGGCAAAGAGAATTTTCTACCTCTGAGGTAACCACTGACAACAATGATCTTTCCAGCTATCTCTATGGGGGGGATTCACCCCAATGACTACAAATGTAAGAAGCCTTCTTCCCACGGAGCATCGCGCTAATGTCCTTGAGCTGTATCTGTAGTATTTGTTAGCGGGGATTCCGGGAGGAAGACCGGGAGGTTATTTCAAGGGTTCCTCTGTGTTAAAGAGGTTGGGAAAGGCTGCTATAAACTCTTCTCCCACGTGGAGTCATAACATGCCTAGACCACCTTCAATGTGCACAGTGAAGCTTAGCCCCGGGGTCGGGCCCCCCAGGGGGTTAGTTGGGTGATGGCACCAGAAGTGCCACTTTATTTGCACACAACAGCGGAGAACTCCTACCTGCATATGATTCAGACATGAGTGTACTTTAAATCAAATTAGAAGAATTGAGAAAATGGCGATGACCAGGTATTCCGTAGCTATGGAAACTTGGCTGACTGAATAGAATATTGTTTTAGAGATTTTCACATACCGTGAATAATGCTCCATACAAGTTGTCCCGACGTGGCCCTGATACTCCCACTTTAGAGAACATTCCAATAGAACAGAATAATATAATAGAATGTTATAGGCAAGCTGATTAGGTAATTATCCTTGTCATCGAGACAGAGGAATTTTAAAGGGAATCTATATAAACTGAAAGAAATATGGCAGCTGACAGGGGCGTAACTAGAAATCACAGGGCCCCATAGCAAAATTTTGTATGGGGCCCTGTGATTTCTAGTTAAAGGAGAATTATGAGGCGAGTGATTTTCACTCAGCCTCATAATCTGAGCCGACCTGTGACAATGGGACTGTCACAGGTCGGCTCAGTAGGTCGGGAAGTGAGCGAACACATACCGTCGCTCGCTTACTTCTCGATCTATCCCTGCAGAGAGCCAGGACTGTCACTCACGGTTCCCTGCATCATCCCCCCCGTCCCCGCTCCGATCCTCCAGCGCTGACTGGAGGAACGGACGGGGGAGTGGGCGGGCACACCCGGCTCTGCCTCTGGATAGGCAGAGCCAGTTGTCAATCACGCAGCTGGGTGGATCTCGACAGCAATGTCGGGGTCCATTCCGGCTGTGGCGTCTCAGTATACCGCCAGCTGTAGCTCGCGGTAGCTTTGGGTGACGGGAGAACGCTAATTTGTCTTCTCCCGTGACCCTTAGGAGAACTATGGGGAAAAGCCCTGACCCCATAGTTCTCCTTTAAGCCAACCTGATATCCCAAACAGCCCACCTGAGGGTGACCCTGCAGAGCCCACCATATACTCTCTATGGTAGGCTCTACAGGTCTCAGGTGGGCTGGCCTAACCCTCTTACCTGTCTGCCCCGATCCCCTGTCTGCCTCCTTGTCCTCCACGATCGCTGGGCCCCGCCTCCTCCGTCGCTGCCAAGGACAGGCCTAGCCTCCTCCTCCGAAGCTACTGGTTGTCACCGACTCAGCAGCTGTGAGGAGGAACGCGCCACTGCACATGTGAATAGCGGCGCGTTCCTCCTCACAGCCGCAAGTGACAGCCAGTAGCCTGAGATGCCATAGTGACCCAGGTGGCCCCCACGGCATCAGGGGGATGTCCTGGCCGGGCCTCCCCCCCCCTGTGCCCCGGGCCCCATAGCGGCAGCCTGGGTCGCTATGGTGGTTGTTACCCCAATGGCAGCTGATATTGCTAACTTCTCAATTTGGAAAATGCTAGATGCTTGATTGTGCCTGGCTATTCTAGGTTCTGAAGACCAAGAGTAAGGTCGTCAGAGAGGAGTCAGAAGTCAGTCAGAATTCATGATCTAGGGCATGTTATAGGGCAGCCAGCCATCTTATGTTATAGGGCAGCCAGCCATCTTATGTTATAGGGCAGCCAGCCCTATAACATTTCTCCAAAAAGGTCTCCTTAAAGGAGAACTATGAGGGGAGTGACTCATCCTCATAGTCAGGGCGACGTGTGGCAATTAAACTGTCACATGTCGGCTCAATAGATCGGGAAGTGAGCGGACACATACCGTCGCTCGGTCACTTCTCGATCCTGTCCCTGCAGAGAGTCGTGACTGTCACTCACGGCTCCCTGCAGGTATTCCCCCCTCCCCGCTCCAATCCTCCAGCGATGACTGACGGAACAGACAGGGGAGGGCACAGCTGGCTCTGCCTCTGAATAGGCAGAGCCAGCTGTCAATCACGCAGCTGGGTGGATCTCGACAGTAATGTCGGGATCTGTCCCGGCTGTGGCGGTCTCAGTATACCGCGAGCTGTAGCCCGCTATATACTGAGCTTTGGGTGACGGGAGGACGCTAGTTTATGTCCTCCCGTGACCCTTAGGAGAACTATGGGCAAAAACACTGACCTCATAGTTCTCCTTTAAATTATAATGCATGCAATTCATATCCGATCATTGTGTCCGACTGTTTAGGATTCAGTTGTTTGTCCTTTTCTGTCTGTGAAGGTTCTCATTTACCCAGCTCGTGGGACAGCTAGTAGTACTTAGTCACATTGAACCTGGACTTGTTCTATAATGTTGAAGATGTTTGTAGCTCATCCAAGCCACTACCTCAGTTCTAATGAGTGTCAGGAACATTTGACAACAATTCACACCGTCAGCCATGTGAATGGAATGATTAACACCTATACAGACTTCTCAACACCAAGGATGGGATTGTGAAGCTAAAACAGGATGGTTCCTCGCACCTCCCATCCTGCACTTGTACAATCTACATCTGCCTTGGCGCATTCCATGGTGATTGGATTGGCATCTATGTTACCTGTGGGGGTATAAACGCTGGGGTATGTTCCTGACACTCATTAGAGCTGAAGATGTGATTTTGATGAGCTACAAAACAGCTTCAACATTGCAGAACAAGCCCGGTTGGACGTCTTGCCTTTTTTCCCCCCAATCACTTTTTCAATCAACAGGTCCCATAGGTCATAGCACAGAAGGGTCCTGACTGTTGGAAGCAGGACATAAGATAAAGCGGTGTGTCACGGTCTGGGATCAGGCTCGGAGTCCAGTAGCTGAAACAGCGGGCAAATTGGTGGTATAACAGGCCGGGTTCGGTACACAACCAGACGGTGGTAGTGGAGGAGCAGGCAGAAGCGTAGTCAGCGGACCAGCCAAGGTCAGTAGCCAAAGGTATCAGGTATGAAGCGGAAGATGATGAGAGTAGTCGGTGAATCAGCAGCCAAAGGTCGGTACACGGGTCGCAGTATGAGCGGATTGTATCACAGAGGCAGCAGGAAGCAAGATATTGGCACGAGCGCAATAATCTGGCAAACAGGAAGTGCACAGGCGGGGCTTAAATAGGAAGTTCAAGGGAGGAGCAAGGAGTTCAGAGTTCAGCAGAAACTAGTTTTACCTGAGGACTACACAGGAGATCAGGCAAGGAGCCATCCAAGGTTCTAAGGTGGCTCAGCAGGTAGAACCACCACCAGACACAGCAGAGGCCCCGGGTTCAGATCCAGTTCCTGACAGTGTGCTTGCTATTCATGAGGTCTGCAATATACAGGGAGAGAAAAGACCTATTGGCTGCCTTGGCCGGAGGAGAGGGATAGGTTTGGAGTGTCATTTATATGTGCAAGAGTAGCAGTCCCACTGAACTATTGAAGGTAAAGCTGGACAAGCTCCCATCTCCACTGGTGTTGTCCAGATGGGAACTTCTCCAGTGGCAGCCAATGGACATATTCCTGTCTATGGGGTGGTAATTGTGATAGCTTTATTGGCGGTTATATACCTTGCCAACCTTTACATGGTTTAAGAATTGGGCCCTCCGTGGGCTGTAGGTACTCAGACTCCTGTGTGGATCTTATGGTGTGGACAGGCTGTTGGGTTTAGTTATGTTATTGAGGTTACGGTTATGTATGTGAGTGAACCGGCACAGAGGTTAGAGGTTTGAAGTTGCTTTCCGTTGCTGTGGTGGCTTGTGTAAGGATGTTGTGTTCATTTAACAAGGTTCCTTAAAGTGGAACTGAACTCAAAACTGCACTCTCGTCCCTGATTGCCGGGCTCAGAAGATTTGCAGTGATATTTTGTGATGTCACTTCTGTGCTGATCACTGTTCTCCTTTTTGTAGACTCTGACATAGGAAAGCAAAGCCCTGCCTCTACCAAGATGGCCGCTTCCCCACAGGGACACAGAGCAGAACAAGGCATGGTTAGTCAGTATTGGGGAAGAGATTAGCTGCAGGTAGACCATGGGCAATACTGGTGACAAGTCATAGGCCCTCTACCTGCCTTTTGAGTTAATTTCCACTTTTTGGGGTCGTGTCAATGGGAAAATGCATTTTCTTTAGGTGCATTTAGCTTGCAGATTGATTAGAATTCATTGTAAGGTGAATCTGACCTGCCTTTGACCTCCTTCTAAGCTGAATTAACCTGCTGCTTTTATGTTTCCATTGACTTGTAAGCAGGGGCGTAACTAGAAATCACAGGGCCCCATAGCAAAATTTTGTATGGGGCCCCCGTGATTGCTAGTTATGCCCCTTGCAGAGCCCCAGCGGAGAGTGACCCTGCAGAGCCCACCATAGACTCTCTATAGTGGGCTCTGCATGTAGGTAGGTGCAGTATGGCCAACGGCCACTTGTATTGGAACGCCAGGATGGGCGTACTAATCTCGCAGGAGGAGATGAGAAAGCGGTTGATCCCGGCCCTTCCGTGCCGAAATGTGGAGGGTCGTGGGAGGTCTACCCTAAGCCAAACCGGGTAGAGTTGCCCCACAAGGTCCCGCCAGCACGACTGGGATATTCCGTGAGTCGTTTATCTACAGGGTCCACCCCACACAGTTCTTCTGCAGCACCCAGCGGTAATCCATGGCCACCGGAACTGCGAGTGGGCCGAGCTGGGGAGCTGTCGTCAAGTTTGCAGTCATTGGCGGTGTCACCTGATCCAGCCTGGGAGGAGCGGTGGATGTTCGAGGCTGGCTCGGGACCAGACCTGCCCACGGTCCTGTCGGAGGGGACTACCGGAGGAATCCCGAGTGCTAAATAGGCTCTGCCAGCCGGGATGAGTTCCGCCAAATCGGGAGGAGAGGTCGAGCAGCCGAGTGAGGCGGGCGCGCTTGGGGCGCCACCCATGGCGGGCCCCGCCTCCTCCATTCCGAACACCGCCCTGATCTCCCGCAGCGGCTGGCTGTCACTGACACAGCTCCGCAGCGGCTATGAGGGGAAATGCGCCGTGCCCCCACATGCCATAGCGAACCAGGCCGGGCCGCCCTGTGCCCGGGCCCCATAGCGGCCGACTGGGTCGCTATGGCGATTGTTACGCCGCTGCTTGTAAGCAGTCCTGACATGAATAAAGCCCACCATGCAAGATGTGCAGTTGTCAAGGCGATCCCCTCTATGTCAGCACTAAGACTGAGAGAGAGTGGGCCAGTGTGTGCCGACAGTGAACATGCCAACAGCAGTAAAGAGCAGAGTGAGGACTTTATTCGTGTTCTGCTGCTCCCTGGATGTCCAGTCTGCAGTATATGTGTTCTTAAAGCCCCATCCCAGCTTCGGGCCCAATCATGAGGCCTGATGAACCTGAAACTGAGTGGGGGGAATATGAGGAAATCATGCTGAACCAAGTGCTACCCTCATTCTTCCAAATTTCGCACGTAAGTGATAAAACAATCACATTTAATATCTTCAGTCTCTGATGTAGAGGTGACCACTTTGGGAGTACACAGACCAGATTACAACACAGTAAACAGTAAACATTCCAGTTACAACATCTTGGGCAGGATCTGCACAGCCTGGTAATGAGCCTGGTGTGGCCATCATAAACAGTGCCTAGTAGAGGCTGGAAATCCAGAGGCTCTTAAAGGAGAACTATGGGGTCAGGGCTTTTCCCCTTAGTTCTCCTTAGGGTAACGGGAGGACACAAACTAGCGTCCTCCCGTCCCCCTAAGCTCAGTATATAGAGAGCTACAGCTCGCGGTATACTGAGACGCCGGAGCGGATCCCGACATCGATGTGGAGATCCGCCCAGCTGCGTGAGTGACAGCTGGCTCTGCCTATCTAGAGGCAGAGCCAGCTGTACCCGCCCCCTCCCCCGTCCGTTCCGCCAGTCAGTGCTGGAGGATCGGAGCGGGGAGGGGGGAATCCAGCCCCTCCCCCTGTCACGGCAGAGAGCCGTGACAGGATCGAGAAGTGAGCGAACGCCGGTATGTGTCGACTTACTGAGCTGACCTGTGACAGTCTCATTGTCACAGGTCGGCTAGAACTATGAGGTGAGTGAAAAATCACTCATCTCATAGTTCTCCTTTAAGGAGATCCATAGCATGCTTGGTGCCTGACATCTCAATCATATGTTGGTTCCTTGACTGAAACATGGTCATCTGGAGATATAGATAGGGTTTATTTAACGGACATGAGAGCAGTGCTCACTGATGTATAACCAAACACTTCAGCACTCCTACATTACACCCCTTTGCTCTTTTAATTGGGTGGGGATTGGCTCAGCAACATTATAATTATTATACAGGATTTATATGGCGCCAACAGTTTGCACAGCGCTGTACAATATAAGGAAGACATTACAATCACAATACAATTCAAGACTAGATGGTAAGGAGGGCCCTGCCCCTGAGGGCTTACAATCTAAAAGGGAGGGGGATGTGATACATGAGGAGGGAGCTGTGTGGGGGATGAATTGTTTGGGAACGTGATGGTTGAGTCTTAAGGGATCGCCTAAAGGCAGTCGGAGTGGGACATAGATGGAAAGGTTGGGGTAAAGAGTTCCAGTGGATGAGAGAGACTCTAGTGAAGTCCTGGAGGCGAGCATGGGAGGAGTTGACGAGGGAGCTGGAAAGCAGAAGCAGAGCAACACGCTCTGGAGAGTCAATAAAAACCTGCTGCGCGTACAGCTCAAAGCTCTTGTTTTAAAATCTAAATGATGAAGGATTGGTAAGGATCAATCACGAGCTTCGATGACATTAATACATCAGGTTGGGCTTTGTTATGCTTCAGATTGAACTCTGACCTCTATGATGATCACTCTCATCTGCTGGTGCCTAGATTGTTGTCCCGCAAGCTGGAAAAGCTCTGCAGAGGGCGAGGCTGAGGGTGTCATTGTCACATGCTGGGGGCAGTGGTGGGATCTGAGACTGCCGCCTTCACAACAGCCGAGTTGTTTTTGTTAGCTTCCAGCAGAGTGGGCAAGTGTCAGGTTGGGTGTCCTCCAGCCAGGAAATGAGGCGGGCTCTGTGTGACCTCCTGCAACCCCTAATGCATATTGTTAGAAGCTCCCAGTGTGCAGTGATATCAGAGGAAGAGGAGAGGAGCCGGTACAAGGGGAGGATGGAGGTCAGATAGGAGACTGAATGGGAAGGACGGAGGTCAGACAGAAGAGTGAAGGGGAAGGGCGGAGGTCAGATAGAAGACTGAATGGAAGGACGGAGGTCAGATAGGAGACTGAAGGGGAAGGACGGAGGTCAGATTGAAGACTGGAGGGAAGGACCGAGGTCAGATAGAAGACTAAAGGGAAGGACGGAGGTCAGATAGAAGACTGAAGGGCAGGACGGAGGTCAGATAGAAGACTGAATGGAAGGACGGAGGTCAGATAGAAGACTGAAGGGGAGGACGGAGGTCAGATAGAAGACTGAAGGGAAGGACGGAGGTCAGATAGAAGACTGAAGGAAAGGACGGAGGTCAGATAGAAGACTGAAGGGGAAGGACGGAGGTCAGATAGAAGACTGAAGGGAAGGACGGAGGTCAGATAGGAGACTGAAGGGGAAGGACGGAGGTCCGATAGAAGACTGAAGGGAATAGACGTTCTTGTCTGACTCCAGCCTTAAATTCGGTATGATTCGGTTGGAGATGATATGTTGTTCTAGAAGCTTGATAGAAGTCACTGTAAATCGGCCCCCAGTTCCTGTTTCAAGTGGCTCGGAAAAGGCTCGGCGCTCCGATGTATTAGAAGCCCCAATCATAAAAGAACGGGTCACGGGGGAGAGAGGGAACGCCGTCACATCCCTTTGATGTTCACCTAGAATTCTGTACATTCTGTCCTCCTCTATACTCCGAGGAGAAGCAGCCGCACAGCGCAGATAATGACTGCACAGCCTCTGCAGAGGGGGATGTGGTCTGCCGTGAACTGCAATAGATAAAAAGTAACACAAATCACTTATTAAATCTGAACTACGGGCTTGTATTAAAAAATAAACTTTACATGCAAATATTTTTAAATACCTGAACTTGACTTGTGAGGGGCTCCCATCATCCCTGTGCTGAGTTCCCGGGTCTGTACACCCGCTGTGCCCATTATGAGGAGCTCCCACCATCCCTGTGCTGAGTTCCCGGGTCTGTACACCCGCTGTGCCCATTATGAGGGGCTCCCACCATCCCTGTGCTGAGTTCCCGGGTCTGTACACCTGCCTTGCCCATTATGAGGGGCCCCCGATGTGCCCATTATGAGGGGCCCCCACCATCCCTGTGCTGAGTTCCCGGGTCTGTACACCCGCTGTGCCCATTATGAGGGGCTCCCACCATCCCTGTGCTGAGTTCCCGGGTCTGTACACCTGCCTTGCCCATTATGAGGGGCCCCCACCATCCCTGTGCTGAGTTCCCGGGTCTGTACACCCGCTGTACCCATTATGAGGGGCTGCCACCATCCCTGGGCTGGGTTCCCGGGTCTGTACACCCGCTGTGCCCATTATGAGGGGCTCCCATCATTTCTGCACGTAATTAATATTACAGAGAATATAAAATGAGGAGATGGAACACACAAACATGAACAAGGACACCCAAAACTCTCAGATGGACAGGGACAATGTTGGGAATTCTGGTAGGAAGGTCTCACTGTTGGGACATCCAAGACATATAAAAGGTTGACTCTTCCCAACAGCCGTCACCTATAATAAAACGTCATTCTTTAAAACCGAGGACTGCTCCTGCAACTTGGGAATGGCCGGAAACAAAACAACGGAGACCGGCTGACATTTTCCTACCGGCTGGATCACCTAAATGTGCGGCTCTCTGCTACAGTCATAGTGTGATCCCAATACGCGGTGAGATCCTCGTGTTCCAGAACCTCCCGGGTCACACAGCGTTTTCCCCCTCAATGTAGGACAGACCATCGGTATATATTCATTGGCCTCATTCACCTTCATTTTCGTCTGACTTGAAAGGGGTCTCAAGTGATGCTCAGACTATGAATGATTAATCCGCGCCTTTGATGAACCTCCATAATAAGAGGTTACGCACAGCTTGGGACCCAGCGCAGGATAAAAGGTGCACTCGTGATTTGCATTGTTAAATTGCATTCGCTTCCCCCCCACCCCATATCAACAAAGAAGGGGAACTGATTTTCTAATTCGCCCCTCCTCCACCGAAGACCGCCGTCACAGCCACGCAATCCAAAATACGGGACTGCAGAGGTACCAATGGTAACAAGGAAAAATACTTTAAAAAGGAACAGACCTTTCTCCCTGTTGACATTAAGACAATATTATTATAATTATACAGGATTTATAGAGCGCCAACAGTTTGCACAGCGCTTTACAATATAAGGAAGACATTACAATCACAATACAATTCAAGACAAGATGGTAAGGAGGTTTCCTTTTAAAGGGATCGCCTAAAGGCAGTCAGGGTGGGAGATAGACGGACAGGTTGGGGTAAAGAGTTATATTAAGTTCAAATTTCATTGGGCGCCATTACAAAAATATATTTTGCTATATATACAGTATACAAGTGTCTGCAACTACAAGACCTCCAAATGTCTCTTTTGGCGCTATATAAATCCTGTACAATAAACATGTCTCAAACCCCCAACTCCCTGACCCTCCTTCCCTTTCA
>NW_017309791.1:14447-26531 GCF_000935625.1 Nanorana parkeri | reverse complement strand
TATACATTATATATTTTATGTCATCAGCTATGTCATTGTATACCACCTTCTTACAATTTAATTTTTGCATTTTGCCAGTGAGACACACAGTCCAGCCAAGCCCCATGTGATATGTATGGGGATATGTGGATCTCCAAAGGCCAATAGCCTAGATCCCTAGCACCCTAGATGAATAGCCAAGACACCTAGTACCCTAGATAAGTAGTCTAGATACCTGGAATCCTAGATAAGCAGCTGAGACAGCTATAATCCTAGATAAGTGGTCTGTATACCGAGAATCCTAAAATAAGTGGTCTAGATACCTAGAATCTGAGATAAGTGGCCTAGATACCTAGTACCATAGATATGTGGTCTATATACCTAGAATCTGAGATAAGTGGTCTTTATACCTAGAATCCTAGATAAGTGGTCTGTATACCGAGAATCCTAAAATAAGTGGTCTAGATACCTAGAATCTGAGATAAGTGGCCTAGATACCTAGTACCATAGATATGTGGTCTATATACCTAGAATCTGAGATAAGTGGTCTTTATACCTAGAATCCTAGATAAGTGGTCTAGATACCTAGAATCCTAGATAAGTGGCCTAGATACCTAGTACCATAGATATGTGGTCTATATACCTAGAATCTGAGATAAGTGGTCTTTATACCTAGAATCCTAGATAAGTGGTCTAGATACCTAGAATCCTAGATAAGTGGCCTAGATACCTAGTACCATAGATATGTGGTTTAGATTCCCAGTATCCTAGATAAGTAATGTAGATACCTAGTCTCCTAGACAAGTAGCCTAGATACTTAGAATACTAGATAAGTGGTCTAAATACTTAGTACCCTAGATAAGTAGCTGAGACACCTAGTACCCTAGTAAAGTAGTCTAGATTCCTAGGCACCTAGATAAGTAATGCAGATACCTAGTATCCTAGATAAGTAGTTTAGATACCTAGTATCTTACATAAGTAGTCTCTAGATACCTAGAATCCTAGATACGTAGCTGAGACACCTAGTACCCTGGATAAGGGGTTTAGATACCTAGTTGTATATATTGTGCTTTACTTCATATACCTTGCCCTGATTGCCATTACAGTGATTGTCATTCAGAGGTATGTGTACGTTCTTATAGTGAGAGTATCACTTTTACCAGTACAGTAAATATTTTATAAGCAGGCATCGGTGGGTATTTGGATATTTAAGAACATAAAGTATTGCCTGGAAAATCATATCTGTGCAAATAGGGGGTTCTGGTCATAAATACAACCAAATCAAGGGGTGCTTGCTGTTAGGTGACCCCCCCCCCACTAGAGGGTGCTTGGTAAATATTGGTTCCCACAAAAGGGTATATACTGCTGTACTCAATACCTTCTAAACTGCATACTGTATGTGCTCGATTGTTGAAAGCCGTTGACCTGACTTTGATGGACTGGATATAGTCCTTCCTATAGTCCTCATAAGCCCAATGCGTAAATGGGCCAATATTTTCGCAACATTGAATCTGATAATCAGCCAAGAATATGACCAAAGCTTATAAAAAAAGGTCTCCCAATTCCTTAATTAAAGTTACAAATTCAGCAGAGGACCATGTCATCGGTCAAACAAGGGCCACACATAGAGTAAATGCTTTCATTAGCTGCTGTGGATATTGCAATGGGTATTGATTTTCTATGGGGATCAATTGTGCGCCAGACACTAAATAATTATATCAGACTTGGAGCCAAATCCAGCCCCGGACATCGCATATGCTGAGCTAAATGAAGCAAAGCTGTTAGGTTTATAGTTTTCTTTTGACCATTGTGAGGTCTTAATTCAGAACGTGTATGACATACATTATGTTGATTATGGCAGGAACTCATATCAGCCCTCAAATACTCTTGAACCAGCTGGCCCCAGCCTGGGTCTTAAGCAGTTCATAGATCTAAAATTAATATAGATATGAGATGGCAGCCACCCAAAACGGAAATTTTAACACATACTGGACAATGATCTCATGTCTGTAGAAGGCTCCGGACCTGATGGTTGGCATCTAGGGGGATAATCGGTTGGTTAGTTTAGAAATCTTGTCCTAATACCTATCCTTCCTCCTGTGATAAGTGCAGGCGTCTGTTAAAACCACTCAACCCCCTTCCCTTCAACATGAACTGGGACCTTGGGCCAAGGAGAATATTATAAATCTGGCACTTGATCCTGCAGGCTATTTGAGGGACCGTAATATCCAGGGATACCAGTATCCCTAAGAATGAGATTATGCGTGGACCTATATGGGTTGCACTTGATGGACGTATGTCTTTATTCAACCCCAAATACTATGTAACTATGTAAGGGGAGTCACAGTGTGCATGTGTGTCCAGCTGCACTCAAAGATCTGTGGGTTTCCTTAGGTAATGGTTGGATGTTCATCAAGGATCTGGACAAGGTCCTCACCTTGCCGTATGATACCTAAAGCCCTTCCGTTTCTAAATACTTCAAGTAAACAGTATAGGGATGCAGAATTTAGGATCACAAGTCAGTAGGACTGTCACGATACCGTGTACAGGTGTCCCAACACCATGCGCAGGTATCTCTACTGGGCAACCAAATTTGTGACCACACCAGTGATGTGCGGTACCTCTTGTTCTCGGTGAGGCATTCCCCAGCACGTCCCGCCGCTGACCGAAGCCCGGCCACCTGTGGGACGAAGCCCCCCGTCGAGTGAAGCCCTGCCCCCAAGCTAGTGTTAAGGAGGAAGGGAGGAGACAGGGAAGAGCCTCCCTGTCCCTCACTTGCTCGTCACTACTGAGGCATCGAGATCAACGGCCTCAGTGGGGGTTTTTTTTTCTTTTTTTGATTGGAAAGCTTGGACCAATGGCCCTTTGCCATTGGTCCAAGCCCTCCACAGAGCTCATGCCTCTAACAAAGAGTAGAGGCTGTGACAGCTCTGGCTTCAATAACCTGGAGAGCAGCAACAAAAGGGCAGCCAGGAGACACAGATCTGGGAGCCTCAGGGGTAAGGGTCAGGTCCAGGTCAGGGTACAAGACAGGAACAGGATAAAGGCTATGGCAACAGGAGATGGCGACAAAACTGAGGCACGGGCCTCACTGCAGGGAGAGGTTAAATACCCTCCCAGATCAGCACCAGGTGGTGACTAATTGCCGGGAGACACCTGCACATGAGCACTGGAACTGCAAGATCAGGTTCCAGCTCAACAGTGCCACCCGGAGGGAGGTGCTCTGGTCCCTGACAAGGACTTTACATTAGTAGTAGGGGTGGTTTTCCAATGTAAGCTCAAATGGTATAGTGAAAGGAAAACTACTGTATATCCTACAAGCTGGCTGGTCTGTGCAGTATACAAATTTTGCGCCTCTTGTAACTACAGTAATAAACTTTAAACTCCGATATCTCTTAACTGTGACTTAAGAAGGTGCAGATGGACAAGCCAATCATCTCTTAGTAGGTGATCTAGTGACAGGAACATTTACATGACATTGTACGATCCAACAAGGAAGGATATGTCTCCTGATTCTTTGAGGAACTTGTCAAGATAGACACATGGGCGCAGCCACTAATGACTTATTTTTGGAGGTGCATTTTCCACAGCTGCCCTTCTACTTCTTGGTGAGTCAGTGACCTGGAACAACCAGGTCAGTGTTCTCAGCCTGTATCCCATGAAGCAGTGAAGCAAGAATAAGGTTAGTTACATAGTTAGTCAGGTTGAAAAAAGACACATGTCCATCGAGTTCAACCTAACCAGGGACCTCGTACCCCCAAAAACCAATTCAAAAATGGCAGGTCCCATATTCCTGTCTTTGACAGAATTTCTTTAAAGGGGCTTCCTATGAAAATGTAATCTCTGGATGTCGGGGAGGTGAGGTAAGAGCAACAAATTGAACTGAACTCCAAGTGCCAGTACTTGAGCATTGTGCTAGGTGTGGAAAAACCATATAGATATACGAAATATGTAAAGCCTACACAAGCCATTTCGTAAATTAGCATGATAATTATGACCTTTCCCATTTAAGTTCAGGATTTTGCAGAATATTCCAGAGTCTTTCTGCTCCGGTTGTTGGCTAACTGCCTCTTCTCGGAGTCTGCACAGAATGTAAGCTCAGATTACAGGCAGCTTATTGAATGGCGTGTGGCATTCCCCAGCAATGGCTCCTGAATTTTTTATCAGATGTCCATCCTCATTAATAGGTGCTTTGAGATGAAGTTGCCTTACCCTAACCCTACCCTACCCCTAAGCACTAGTGATATCACCCCTTGAAATAAACAGTTGTGAGTGCTCTATAGTCTGTGAAAAATAAAGTTACCTCCTGGTAGGGGAGGACTTGGAACCTTTGGTCGATTCTCCAGCAGGATGCTTGCACAGAAGAGAGTTGGGTTCCAGGAAAACTGGGGTCATAACAAGCCGAGTCATTAACAGGCGGGCAGCATGGTACTAGGCAACAGGCAGGCACGGATTTGGGAACAGGCCAAGGTCAGTAACGTTCAGGCAATGCAGTACAAGGCGTCAGGCCGGAGCGGTCATCAAAGAACAAGCGGGGGTCACAGGAACACAGGAGAGCAGCCGAAGGTAGCCGGGTCGGTCACGGGTAATCAATCAGAACACAGGAACTCAGGAACACGGGTATAGCTGACAATCATACAGCACTGGAGGTCAGGACGTCACAGCCTATATATCCCCAAAGGCGCCAGAGTTCGAATTACAAGCAGGTGCATGTCCGTGCACACACGGCAATGCATGCTCACGGGCACACATACGTCAGCGCAATAACACATAACCTGGCAAAGCTCTATGAGCAAAACCAGACATGTGCACATGCGCAAACTGTTGCGCCTGAACCCTGTTTCTGGCTTCCTGACTGAGAGGTATCTTGTTGGAGTCAATAAAGTTTTTTTTTTTTTGGAGTTATATATAAAATTGTTTCCTATAAAATATAAATTAATTTTACATTTTAATGTTAAATATAAACTAATAATAATAATTAAAAAAAATTATAATACTTTTTTATTCTTACACAGTCTATGCCCCTCTTTCTATGGATGATGTCACAGTGCAGCGAGCCTATACAGTGCGCCGTGGTAGGATGAAAGATTCTATTGTCCTCTGAGTTTATATCTCAGTATTTTTCCTCTCGCCTTTCCCCCGTGCCTTGTTCTGCATTTTGCTGAGCTATATCCAGGTCATTAGTATTTTAGCGTACTAAAGAGTTTCACACAACTGTTAAGAAGATACGTACTTGGTTTTAGTCTACAGAATGTATGAGTGAAGCATTTGTGGGCCCAGAGAGGGGTTCTTCAACCGTAGAACAGGATGACCGGCACCTGTAGGCCTTAGATAGATGGTACGAAGGCTTGGATGTATTTTGGAGGCACAGAGTAGGTAGGGTTGGACAGTAACTATCACGTACCTGGTAGAGAACCGAGTAGTGAGGAGGTCCTTCCTTTGCAACTCTTGTCCCGCACCCCTGAGAGTGGTGACAGGGAGTGAGAGGACAGAGAGCAGCACCGGTGCCAGAGGGTGCACGGCACAGTGCCTGGGTAAGTCCAAAGCTGGTCTCAAAGGAAGCAGGTGTAGATGCAGCTGGGAAGACCACCAGGAACTGGAGCAGGCCTACGTTAGGCAGGCCAGGGTCAATACCGATCGGGCAGCGAAGTACAAGGCGGCAGGCAGAAGAGTAGTCGAGGAGCAAGCAGAGGTCAAGGGCGCCAGCAGTCAGGCGTAGTCAAGAAGATCCGGGTCAGGCAACAGAATACTGGAACTGGCAGAGGCGCGGGAACACACACAGGAGCTGAAAGACCAACCAGCAATGATCCATAGCACTGGCAGGTTTAAATAAGGCCATCAATCCAGAAAAGCTGCATCACTTCCTGCGCGCCACGTTAGCACGTTTCTGCGCGCAGGTACGTTGAGCGCGCATGCGCAATAGCGCCCGTTTCCCCGCAAATGCGGAAGACAGACGTACGCGCATGCGCAGAAACATCCGCGCGGCCAGGCATAGTCTTACAGTAACACCACATTTTTGACTGGAGTGTTAAAGGAGAACTATGGGGTCAGGGCTTTTCCCCATAGTTCTCCTCAGGGTAACGGGAGGACACAAACTCGCGTCCTCCCGTCACCCTAAGCTCAGTATATAGAGAGCTACAGCTCGCGGTATACTGAGACGCCTCAGCCGGAGCGGATCCCGACATCGATGTCAAGATCCGCTCAGCTGCGTGACTGACAGCTGGCTCTGCCTATCTAGAGGCAGAGCCAGCTGTACCCGCCCCCTCCCCCGTCCGTTCCGCCAGTCAGCGCTGGCGGATCGGAGCGGGGAGGGGGGAATCCAGCCCCTCCCCTCTCACGGCAGACAGTCGTGACAGGATGGAGAGGTGAGCGAACGCCGGTATGTGTTCGCTCACTTCCCGATCTACTGAGCCGACCTGTGACAGTCTCATTGTCTCATTGTCACAGGTCGGCTAGAACTATGAGGTGAGTGAAAAGCACTCACCTCATAGTCCTCCTTTAATTTAACACAGATGGCTGAAAAAAATATTAATTATTATTATTATACAGGATTTATAGAGCGCCAACAGTTTGCACAGCGCTGTACAATATAAGGAAGACATGATAATCACAATACAATACAAGACAAGATGGTGAGGAGGGCCCTGCCCCTGAGGGCTTACAATCTGAAATCTATTGAGACAAGACTCAGATGAACAAGGTTTACCATCAACAATGTAACATAATCATACGATTTGTAATAATGGTGCCCAAGGCTTCCATCTAAATCTTCAGGAGACCTGACCTCCTTTGAAAGGAATGTCTGCAAAAGCCATCTTCATTTTCAATTCCAATTTAATTCCATAGCTACAAGTGGGAAAGCCTGCATTCTTCTACATGCTTTTTTCTTCCTTATTGGAAAACATTAAATCTTTTGGAAGTGTTGTATATACATCACTAGAGAACACATTGATGCTGACATCATAAAATGATAGATAGAGTATATCTGTGTCATCTGCCTATAGGTGATAATATGAAGCCTATAATGCAACAGTATTAAATGAGACACAACAGTGACACCCCTTCTACCTTGATGATGCTATTTTGCATGACAAATATACACTATATTGCCAAAAGTATAGGGCCCCTCCGCCTCCAAATCATTGGATTCTGGTATTCCGTGACATTTTCCGGCTACTAAATATTCCAAGGTCACCTGTTACTGGGATTATAACAAGGTGGAAGCAACTGGGAACAACAGCAACTCAGCCAGGAAGTGGTCGGCCACGTAAAATGACAGAGCGGGGTCAGCACATGCTGAGGCGCACAGCGCGCAGAAGTCGCCGACTGTATGCAGAGTCAATAGCTACAGACCTCCAAACTCCATGTGGCCTTCAGATTGGCGCAACAACAGTGCGTAGAGAGCTCCATGGAATGGGTTTCCATGGCCGAGCAGCTGCATCCAAGCCGCACATCACCAAGTGCAATGCCAAGCGTGGGATGCCGTGGTGTAAAGCACGCCGCCACTGGACTCTAGAGATGTGGAGGCGTGTTCTCTGGCGTGACCAATCACGCTTCTCTGTCTGGCAATCCGATGGGCGTGTCTGGGTTTGGCGGTTGCCGGGGGAACGGTACTTGCCTGACTGCATTGTGCCAAGTGTAAAGTTTGGTGGAGGGGGGATTATGGGGCCGGGGGGGGGATTGTTTTTCAGGGGTTGGGCTTGGCCCCTTAGTTCCAGTGAAGGGAACTCCTAAGGCATTAGCACACCAAGACATTTTGGACTATTTCAAGAGACATGGATGGGGGAGTTTGGGGGGGAGGAACGTGACTGGCCGCACAGAGTCCTGACCTCAACCCCATAGAACACCTTTGGGATGAATTAGAGCGGAGACTGCGAGCCCCTCCCCCAACATCAGTACCTGACCTCACAAATGGTCCAACATTCCCATAGACACACTCCCAAACCTTGTGGACGCCTTCCCAGAAGAGGCGGAGCTGTTATAGTGGCAAAGGGCGGAGCCAACCCAATACTGAACCCTACGGACTAAGACTGGGATGCCATTAAAGTTCATGTGCGTGTAAAGGCGTCCCAATACTTTTGGCAATATAGTGTATGTCCATGTTACAGGTGCAATACATATATATGACATAAGTCCTAAAAGGTTGCAATATCCACAACGTAGTATAGGAATAATTGGAAAAACAAAGTTGTCTTGAACAGGTTTTTACAAAGATAAACAGACAAGGGAAAGAAGAATCAACACAAAAACTAGCAGGTAGTGAGCACTGGCCAGACGGGGTTATAGGTAGTACATATTGATGGAAAAAAAGATAAAGATTGGACCCTAAGGAGTAGCAGGCACATGAATGGTTGGTGAAGATATCAAGATGGCAGAGGTAAAGGAGAAGAAGTACAATGCAGAAGAATGAGAAAAAAAGGGGGGGGGGGGGAGTTAGTGTTTGGTATAATAAGGAAGAAGAGAAGGAGAGGAACTTGGGTTGGGTGGTGATGGAAAGGATGAGCAAGAGGTCTAGGACACAAGTCCCAGAACCATTGCCATCTGTGAATAATGTACAGAGAGGAACGTATTGGGTGATGTCCAGAGTGGATGTCTAGGAAACTTGCCAAGAGTGTATGTGCTGAAGAGGCATAGTTAACTAGGAAATGGACTGTCTATAGTGAATCCAAGGTGACCCGGTGAGTCTATACCAGTGGAGTGTATCAAGAGGAATTGCTCTGGCTTCTTCCATTTGGGATGCAAAGTCTGCTTTTTGCTTTCATTCTGAGATGCGTAGCTGGTACTGGACCCCTGACGGAGAGGGATAAGTGTTTTGGAAACACTGATCAATTGTAACTACAGCAATTTCTTGTATGGGTTCTGGGGAGAAGTTGTAGGGGGTGGGAGTCACCTGTGATGGGTTTGATCCATCGGTGTCAGCAACCAAATCTGAACCCAGGACCTCTCCTTAGCTGGCAGTGGTTCTACCTGCTTTGCCACCTTAGAACCTTGGATAGCTCCTTGCTTGATCTCCTGTGTAATCCTCAGGTAAACCTAGTTTCTGCTGTACTCTGAACTCCTTGCTCCTCCCTTGAACTTCCTATTTAAGCCACGCCTCTGCACTTCCTGTTTGCCCGATTATTGTGCCCCTGCCAATATCTTGCCTTCGGCTCCCTCTGTGCTACAATCCGCTCATACTGCTACCCGTGTACCGACCTTTGGCTGATGATTCGCCGACTACTCTCACCGTCTTCTGCTTCATACCTGATACCTTTGGCAACTGACGTCGGCATGTTCTCTGACTACACTTCTGCCCGCTCCTCCACTACTACCGTCTGCTTGTGTACCGAACCCGGCCTGTTATACCACGAATTTGACTTATGTTTCAGCTACTGGACTCCGAGCCTGATCGCGGATCGTCCAGCTCGGAATCAGTGGATCTCTAAACAAAATGATCCGAGTCGAGGACAGGTCCACCAAATGTGAAAAATTGAGCCAACCTTCGAGTTACAGTGACAGCATTTATTTAAGCCCAAAAACACCAATTTGCACACCAATCCTTAGCAGTTAACCTTCAGAGTTGTGTCTGCCCCACAGGAGTGCGCTCTAACAAATTGTGTTTTTCACAGCATTTATTTAAGACCTCAGGGGGAAGATCCTGTGTACCTCTCAGGTGTTTTCCTACCATCATGGTAGGATAAAACATTATAGGCATTTTTTTTTTTGTAGCCCAGAACTGATGGAGAACTTACGGGTCAGGATTTTTATCAAATTGCTGGTTCAGTTCTTTTTTCCCAAAGTGAGCTAAATAAATGGTTGCCAGTGGAGGCATTTTGAAGGATGTATAATTTCAAAATTGAGTGTGATAAAGGGGAATGTGCATACAAGTCCTGGAAAGGAGTAAGGAGGGGAGAACGTTACTATTTGAGATTCAGAATATCACTTTTATCTTGACGATAGGACCAAAAGGGAATTGGGGCCTTGGGTTTTAAATGAGTTCTCGAAAGAAAGGTACCTCTGCTCAGGAAGTCCGTCACAAAGGGTGGGAGATCTGACATTGGGGTAGGAACTGGGAGGAAGCCCTTGGATTGTCCCACAGTAGAGTGAGGGGGCTAACAGATGTTGTCAGGTCACATGACATGGTCAAGGCTGCGTGTGTAGGTGGAGAGGCCTCAGAGATGTCTCTTTGGAGGGGATCCAAGGGAAAGACATTAGGCATGTATTAGCTATGTCCCCTTCAGACTGTACCCGCTCCTTCTGAGAAGAGTTACAGCACCAACCATGGTTGCAGTGAGAAGACAGGATGAATTATAGTGCTTCACGTTGGGAAGACCTAGGCCTAGGCCAAGTTAGGAGCAGTTGAGAACGCAGTCCTTCCAAATGAATTTTATAACGGGCTTTTACATGTCTCTCAGGAAGGTGGAAGGTTGTTGGAAGGTGGAAGGTTGTTTGATTGGGATAGCTTGTCCTGTGTGGAGTAGGCAGCTTGAGAGATTGGTTTTAATTTTTGTGACTCTCCCGAACCACAAAAAAGTAGGGGACGTCCCATCTCTGAAGGCCAGTTTTCAATTTGTGGAGTTAGGGTAAGAAGCGGGGGGGCGTAAAACAATAGCCATATCAGCCCATGCGGCTGCTATTGGGGCCTGGGGGTGGAAGGGGGCCCCATGAAGGATTGCAGAAGTTGCTGTTTGTTGACCCTGTACCCCTTATGGCACTTCCAATCAAGAAGAAGGAATGTACTGTAGAGACAGAGCAATAATTTTGCCACTTTATAGATCGCTGGTTCGGCCTCATCTGGAGTATGCGGTCCAGTTTTCACAGAAAGGATGTCCCTGAGCTGGAAAGAGTCCAGCGGAGGGCAACCAAACTAATCAAGGGGCTGGAAGACCAAAGCTATGAGACAAGGTTACAAAATGTAAACATGTTCACGCTGGAAGTAAGGAGATTAAGGGGGGACATGATTTTCATGTACAAAATGTTCAATGGTGACGGCAACATTAACAATAAACTTTTTACGGTAAGCTCCATAACAAAGACTAGAGGCCGCCACCTAAAACTGGCGGAGAAAAGATTTCAGCACAAGGGGCCTAAGGGGTTCTTCTCAGTTAGAGCGGTCAGGGTCTGGAGCTCGCTGCCGCAAGCAGTGATTTCAGCTGGGAGTGTTGAATCGTTCAAAAGGCATTTGGACGATTTCCTCAGAGACCGTAACATACAGGGGTACAGGTAACATACAGGGGTACAGGTAACATACAGAGGTACAGGTAACATACAGGGGTACAGGTAACATACAGGGGTGCAGGTAACATACAGGGGTACAGGTAACATACAGGGGTACAGGTAACATACAGGGGTACAGGTAACATACAGGGGTGCAGGTAACATACAGGGGTACAGGTACCCTTAAGAACCAGATCACACGGGGGCTCATACACATGCACACACACGATGGGTTGAACTTGATGGACCTGTGTCTTTATTCAATCTCAAATACTATGTAACTACGAGCTGATATCAGGATGTACAGGAAGAGACTATGCAGACAGCTCTCCTACCTGTCCTTGACTTAGATTTTAGGGGTTTGCCATGGGGCTCAATTAAAATTTTGCTATGGGGCCCCACGATCTGTAGTTACGCCCCCCTGGTGAGAAGACCAGTCTAAGAACCTTTGGATTGGTAGGGAGGTGGATCCCCAAATACGAAACGCTATGGGGTTCCCAGAAGAAAAGGAAAGCATGACTGAGTTGAGTTGCTGTTCGCTATATGGGGTTGTGATTGCTTATAACCCTAGTTACACCTCTATGTCCTTCTCTATCTACCTCTCTATCTATCTATCTATCTATCTATCTATATCTATCTCTATCTATCTATCTATCTATCTATCTATCTATCTATCTATCTCTCTATCCATCTATCTATCTATCTATCTATCTATCTATCTATCTATCTATCTATCTATCTATCTATCTATCTATCTCTCTATCCATCTATCTATCTATCTATCTATCTATCTATCTATCTATCTCTCTATCTATCTATCCCTCTCTCTCTCTCTCTATCCCCCTCTCTCTCTCTATCTATCTATCCATCTCTCTCTCTCTATCTATCTATCTATCTATCTATCTATCC
>NW_017309791.1:13905-14190 GCF_000935625.1 Nanorana parkeri | reverse complement strand
CTGTTATCCGGCCCAAGCATCCCAGTCTATCCATAACGTCACGGTATAGCAGCGGGCCCCGGCGTGCAGCGAGTCTGATAAAGCTGCGAGATTCCTCCGCTGCGCTATAAGTCTACATCTCATTCTTTCTTGCCCTCGCCTTCCTCTCACGCGCCTCGTGCTGCATTTTGCATGAGCTATATCTAGGTCATTAGCATTTTAGCGTATGCAAGACTTGACAGAACCGATAAGAAACCAGATGGGCCCTTTTCTTTGCACCACTTGGGACCTGAGAAACAAGAGTGA
>NW_017309791.1:10347-11066 GCF_000935625.1 Nanorana parkeri | reverse complement strand
GGCGGTTGTTGGGGGGGGCGCGGTGGTAGACATTTATACAGCTCTATGCATCATGCAGGACAATAGAAGCGCGTGTGTTTACCAAGATAGGGCATAGCATGCTGTCATTTTCCATAAATGATGCATCACGGTATGCATGGCTGCCTCCTAATGTTATGTACAGTAGGGGCAAACGAGGTGAAATTTGCAGAGCGAGCGCCGGCGTCAGCACCACATAGCTGACGGCACGCCACAAAACATTACCAGCGTCGCGGGTTAGCGAGCAAAGAAGTCCGATTTATTTTTAATTTTTTTCCCTTTATAGTGAAATCGTGCACCCGGCGTAGCTGACTTTCTGCAGCGGCGTAGCAAAAAAGCTCCCTGATCATTAACGACGGCATCCCGCGACACAATTCTTTTTTTTCCGCTCTCTCTCTCTCTTAATAAATAAAAAAATAAAATAAAATAAAAAAATAACTCAACTCTATACAAAAAAAAATGTTTCCGCCGAAGCAAAGTTGTGCTTTTTTTTAATAATATAACCTCTCTCTCTCTTTATTTACATTAAGGTAACAGGGCAGATGAGTGTATTTTGAAGAAGAAAAAGAAAAAAAAAACCATGCTTGTATTTAGTGAAGATTATAGACAATATTATAGAAAATCAGACAGATGGGGCAGATGGTTATAGAGAAAGAATTAAAAACTAGAGCGGGATAATTAAGAGGAAAAAAAAAAAAAAT
>NW_017309791.1:9686-10179 GCF_000935625.1 Nanorana parkeri | reverse complement strand
TTAGAAAAGTGATTTTTTTTCAAGAGGACCTGTCACAATTTTCTATCTAATCATTAAACAGGAAATGGTGCCGGCTTACCTAGGAAAGGTATTCTCCCCTCCAGTATTTCTCAGATAGGGGTCAGAGGTCACCTGAAGTCTGACAGTCACTGCCTTGCCAACTGTCTGACCTCTTACACTGTTTCCCAGCTCCCTGGTATGCACAACCGTATAAAAACAGAGCCCTTTGGATATTTAAAGTGTATGTCAATGCAAAAAAAACAACGTATTCTGTATATCTACGGGGCTTACATGCACATGTCTCCGTGTTTTATCCCTTGAAACATGCCGCGGCTACAGAAGAATTATTTGATGTGTCAGAAATATACCTTCCCCTCTGACATGACAACACAGCTCTGAATTCTTAAGTGGATGGTGTCAGCCCTGCCCACTTATTTTCTTTTTTTTTTAAAGTACTTTTTATTCAGTTTTGCATATAAAATACAAATTTACA
>NW_017309791.1:5800-9671 GCF_000935625.1 Nanorana parkeri | reverse complement strand
ACTACCAGAACAAGGCGGCTCGGTATCCATCAGTGCCAAAAGGTGCGCCTCCAGGCCCTCCCAATTCCCCATAACTCAACTGGACGGGCACTTGTAGAAGCGCAGGGAGATAACTGTTCCTTGAAGTGACAGCCCACCTAGGTCTAGGCCAGACAGTAATGGTTTGGACAGGGGGCGTCCCGAGGCTGGAGTGGTTACCGGGTGTCACCCCGCCGACGCAGCAATCTTCTGATACCTGTCGGCGGCCATCTTGGTGATGGACGCCGGCAGAGAGAGGAGGGGACAGTCACCCGGTATAAGGTATGCCGCCGGGTCCCCTCCTCTCTCTCTGAACACCTCTCTCTCCTGTCGGGTGTTCAGTCCATGGCTGAGAGCCCGACTTTTCAGAGGGGGGTGACACCAAATCAGTCATTTTGGTGCCACCCCTCCAATGGTGTCACCCAGGTGCGGGCCGCACCCACCTTGTGATGTGGAACTTTATAATGATGAGGGGTAGTTCAATAGGGACAACCGCTATCATATCCTAAGGCTTCTCAAGGTGCCTCAACCCGTATTAGGCTAAAGTAATCCAACCACCCCAAATCTTATAAAACTTCCCTGGGCATCCTCCGCTAATGTAGGCCTGCTTTGTACAGGTGTAGAGAGGACTCAATAATGCCCCTCCCCTCCCTGCCCACTTCTTTTCTGATGGATCACACACAGGTGTTATGAAGGTGCGCAGAAGAGACACGGGGGCGCACGAGACACGGGGGCGCAAAGGATGCCGTTGGAATCACCAGATGACAAAGTGCGCTGTGACATGGGCGCGCTGGGAGGCACAACATGGGCAAACCTGGAGTCACTAGATGTCACGGGGCACACTGGGGCAAGGTGGAGATTTAGCAATGCACCGTGGCACACTTGGAGTAACAGGGGGGGGGTGCACTGAGGCATGGTTGAGATTCGGCGATGCAGAGGGGCACACTTGGATTCACTAGATGACACGGGGCACACTGGGGCAAGGTGGAGACTTGACAGCACACAGGAGCGCGTTTGGAGTCACTAGATGGCATGGGCGTACTGGGGCACAGTGGAGATTTGGGGACGCACAGGGGCACACTTGGAGTAAATGGATGATACAGGGGTGAATTTGGAGTCACTAGATAGCATGAGGTGCGCTTGGAGTCACTGGATGGCACGGGCGTACTGGGACATGGTGGAGATTGGGGGATGTACAGGGGCCCACTTGGAGTCACTTGATAACATGGGCATACTGGGGCACAGTGGAGATTTGGGGACGCACAGGGGCACACTTGGAGTCATTAGATTATACTAAGGGTGAACTTGGAGTCACTAGAAGACCAGGGGGCACAGAGGGGTACGGTGGAGATTTAGTGATGCACCGTGGCACACTTGGAGTAACAGGGGGGTGCACTGAGGCATGGTTGGGATTCGGCGATGCAGAGGGGCACACTTGGAGTCACTAGATGACACCGGGCACACTGGGGCAAGGTGGAGACTTGACAGCACACAGGAACGCGTTTGGAGTCACTAGATGGCATGGGCGTACTGGGACATGGTGGAGATTTGGGGACGCACAGGGGCACACTTGGAGTAAATGGATGATACAGGGGTGAATTTGGAGTCACTAGAAGACCAGGGGGCACAGTGGGGTATGGTGGAGATTTAGTGATGCAACGTGGCACACTTGGAGTAACAGGGGGGTGCACTGAGGCATGGTTGGGATTCCGTGATGCAGAGGGGCACACTTGGAGTCACTTGATGACACGGGGCATACTGGGGCACAGTGGAGATTGGGGGATGTACAGGGGCCCACTTGGTGTCACTAGATGACATGGAGTGCACAGGGTGGAGATTCAGGGGCACACAGTGGTGCGCTTAGAGTCACTAGTCACTCCCTCCCGCCACCAGCACTGCCACTCCTGCAGGCACGCCGCACCTATGTATGTATATATAGATATATTCTCATATGTGTGTGTGTGTATATATATATAAACTTTAACTTTAATACTCCTTTAGCACTTTAGCTCAGTGCAGTCGATGGCTGTATGGTATTAGCAGGTCAAATATTTGAGTTCCCGTGTTGCTTTTATCTTTATATTAAAGAACGCCGCATTTTAAAAGCAACTATTTATTTTTGGAACGCCCCCGCTCCTGCAGACTGACGCCCACCCATTAATGCATTTTTACATTTGTATAATTCCTCCCAAGAGCCAGCCCACTGCTTGCATCAGGGCTGAGGGCTCTTGAGAGGAGTACTGCGGCAGGGTGCTGTGATGTTTTCAGGAAGCTATGCACAGCACCCTGCCGGCTCCTCCGCCTGGTGCTGAGGATTTCGGCGGGCCTTTTTATGCAAATGACGACAGTCACTGGGGCCCTCTTCCTCCTGTCCAGGGTGTGATTTTTAGTCTCTCTACAGCTTGGAGTCAGCGGTGGAGTGCCAGGGCCCGGTTGAAGCTGTAAACCTGGTAGATCTGCCACTGATTCCAAGCTGTAGAGAGACTAGAAATCTTAGCAATACATTATACAGCAATGAAGAATACCGCCAATTATAGAGGACTACAAATCCCAGCAATACATTATACACCAATGCAGAATACCGCCAGTTATAGAGGACTACAAATCCCAGCAATACATTATACAGCAATGCAGAATACCGCCAGTTATAGAGGACTACAAATCCCAGCAATACATTATACAGCAATGCAGAATACCGCCAATTAGGGAGGACTACAAATCCCAGCAATACATTATACAGCAATGAAGAATACCGCCAATTATAGAGGACTACAAATCCCAGCAATACATCATACAGCAATGCAGAATACCGCCAATTATAGAGGACTACAAATCCCAGCAATACATTATACAGCAATGCAGAATACCGCCAATTATAGAGGACTACAAATCCCAGCAATACATTATACAGCAATGCAGAATACCGCCAATTATAGAGGACTACAAATCCCAGCAATACATTATACAGCAATGAAGAATACCGCCAATTATAGAGGACTACAAATCCCAGCAATACATCATACAGCAATGCAGAATACCGCCAATTATAGAGGACTACAAATCCCAGCAATACATTATACAGCAATGCAGAATACCGCCAGTTATAGAGGACTACAAATCCCAGCAATACATTATACAGCAATGCAGAATACCGCAAATTAGGGAGGACTACAAATCCCAGCAATACATTATACAGCAATGCAGAATACCGCCAATTATAGAGGACTACAAATCCCAGCAATACATTATACAGCAATGCAGAATACCGCCAATTATAGAGGACTACAAATCCCAGCAATACATTATACAGCAATGCAGAATAATATGAAGCTACATACTCTGTTGCGCCAGTTTCGTGGTCTGATGTCCCCAGGATCACAGGAGAGCTGTGCGGGGTTTAGGGAGGGCTGTTCAGGCTCCCAGGTGGTCAGTGTGGACTCCAGATGGTCAGTGGGGGCTCCAGGTGGTCAGTGTGGGCTCTCAGGTGTTCAGTGCAGGCTCCAGGAGGACAGTGCAGGCTCTCAGGTGGTCAGGGCAGGCTCCAAGTGTCCAGAATGGACTCCAGGTGGTCAGTGTGGGCTCCAAGTGGTCAGTATGGGCTCTAGGTGATCAGTATGGGCTCTCAGGTGGTCAGAGTGGACCTCAATTGGTCAGTGCAGGCTCCAAGTGGTCAGTGCAGGCTCTCAGGTTATCAGTATGAGCTCCATGTGGTCAGTGCAGGCTCTCAGGTTATCAGTATGAGCTCCAAGTGGTCAGTGCAGGCTCTCAGGTTGTCAGTATGAGCTCCAGGTGGTCAGTGTGGGCTCTCAGGTGGTCATTGCGGGCTCTCAGGTGGTCATTGCAGGCTCTCAGG
>NW_017309791.1:2977-4292 GCF_000935625.1 Nanorana parkeri | reverse complement strand
GAGGACTACAAATCCCAGCAATACATTATACAGCAATGCAGAATACCGCCAATTATAGAGGACTACAAATCCCAGCAATACATTATACAGCAATGCAGAATACCGCCAATTATAGAGGACTACAAATCCCAGCAATACATTATACAGCAATGCAGAATAATATGAAGCTACATACTCTGTTGCGCCAGTTTCGTGGTCTGATGTCCCCAGGATCACAGGAGAGCTGTGCGGGGTTTAGGGAGGGCTGTTCAGGCTCCCAGGTGGTCAGTGTGGACTCCAGATGGTCAGTGGGGGCTCCAGGTGGTCAGTGTGGGCTCTCAGGTGTTCAGTGCAGGCTCCAGGAGGACAGTGCAGGCTCTCAGGTGGTCAGGGCAGGCTCCAAGTGTCCAGAATGGACTCCAGGTGGTCAGTGTGGGCTCCAAGTGGTCAGTATGGGCTCTAGGTGATCAGTATGGGCTCTCAGGTGGTCAGAGTGGACCTCAATTGGTCAGTGCAGGCTCCAAGTGGTCAGTGCAGGCTCTCAGGTTATCAGTATGAGCTCCATGTGGTCAGTGCAGGCTCTCAGGTTATCAGTATGAGCTCCAGGTGGTCAGTGCGGGCTCCAGGCGGTCACTGCGGGCTCTCAGGTGGTCAGTGCAGGCTCTCAGGTGGTCTGTGCGGGCTCTCAGGTGGTCAGTGCAGGCTCCCAGTGGGCCGTTCAGGTGTGGGCTCCAGGTGGTGAGTGTGAGCTTCAGGTGGTCAGTGTGGGCTGCAGGTGGTTAGTGCGGGCTCTCAGGTGGTCAGTATGGGCTCCAGGTGGTGAGTGTAGGCTCCAGGTGGTCAGCATGGGCTTTAGGTGGTCAGTATGGGCTCTCAGGTGGTCAGCACGGGCTTCCAGTGGTCAGTATGGGCTCTAGGTGGTCCGTATGGGCTCTCAGGTGGTCAGCACGGGCTTCCAGTGGTCAGTATGGGCTCTAGGTGGTCCGTATGGGCTCTAGGTGTTCAGTATGGGCTCTAAGGGGGTCAGTGAAGGCTCCAAGTGGTCAGTGCAGGCTCTCAGGTTATCAGTATGAGCTCCAAGTGGTCAGTGCAGGCTCTCAGGTTGTCAGTATGAGCTCCAGGTGGTCAGTGTGGGCTCTCAGGTGGTCATTGCGGGCTCTCAGGTGGTCATTGCAGGCTCTCTCCGGGGCTTAAGGGGGCAGTGCGGGCTCTCAGGCGGTCAGTGCAGGCTCTCAGGTGGTCAGTGCAGGCTCTCAGGTGGTCAGTGCAGGCTCTCAGGCGGCCATTGCAGGCTCCAGGTGGTCAGTGCAGGCTCTCAGGCGATCAGTGCAGGCTC
>NW_017309791.1:1204-2104 GCF_000935625.1 Nanorana parkeri | reverse complement strand
GTACTTCTCTGTGAAAAATTATTCCATTTAATGTTTTTTTGTTGCTGTTTTGTTTGGACTCGGCGGACAGCGAGGATGAGAAGCTTCCATCCCTCCTCACAGATCTGACACAACCGAGGAGCCCCAATCTGGGGAGTTTGGTTGCCCCGGATAATACACTCAGAATTATAATAAGTTCTTCTCGCCGTCTTCACTCCGATTTCCCTTCATTGGGTGATGGGAGTTGTGTGGGAGGCTAATGGAGGCGAAGATTAGAAGCAGATGTCTGTATCTTTCATCTACTGTACATTGTTACTATGTGCCATTCCCTGTACATTGTTACTATGTGCCATTCCCTGTACATTGTTACTATGTGCCATTCCCTGTACATTGATGGCGATCCCTTTCAAAGGAGATAAAAAATGGCAGAACTGTCACATTGTGAAGTGAAAGCGTAACGTTCCCGTGCCCAGGTTCTGGCGTCAGATATATCTTTACATGCGTGCTGAGGGAGAGCTAAGCCGATGTATCTCACCCGCGCGCCCCCCTATAGAAGGATGAAGAGTCTCCAGGCACCCCGGCCTCCCCTTTAAGGGGAGAGACTCCATGCAAATATACAGAAAAAGTGGGGATCCCCCTTCACCTCAGAACCCCCCTTTATATCCCAGTCCCCCCTTCACATCAGAGTCCTCAATCCGTAGGGTTCAGTATTGGGTTGGCTCCGCCCCTTTGCCGCTATAACAGCTCCGCCTCTTCTGGGAAGGCGTCCACAAGGTTTAGGAGTGTGTCTATGGGAATGTTGGACCATTTGTGAGGTCAGGTACTGATGTTGGGGGAGGGGCTCGCAGTCTCCGCCTCTAATTCATCCCAAAGGTGTTCTATGGGGTTGAGGTCAGGACTCTGTGCGGCCAGTCACGTCCC
>NW_017309791.1:0-811 GCF_000935625.1 Nanorana parkeri | reverse complement strand
GCCATGGAAACCCATTCCATGAAGCTCTCTACGCACTGTTGTTGTGCCAATCTGACGGCCGCATGGAGTTTGGAGGTCTGTAGCTATTGGCTCTGCAGACAGCTGGCGACTTCTGCGCACTGTGCGCTTCAGCATGCGCTGACCCCGCTCTGTCATGTGACGTGGCCGACCACTTCCTGGCTGAGTTGCTGTTGTTCCCAGTTGCTTCCACTTTGTTATAATCCCAGTAACAGGTGACCGCGGAATATTTAGTAGCCAGGAAATGTCACGGACGGACTTATTGCGCAGGTGACAACCTATCACGGCGCCACGCTTGTAGTCACTGAGCTCCTGAGAGCGACCCATTCTCTCACCAATGTGGGTAGAAGCGTCTGCATGCCGAGGTGCCTCATCCTATACACCGGGGACCATGGAGGGGATTGGAACACCTGAATCCAATGATTTGGAGGGGGGAGGGGCCAATACTACTGGCAATAGAGTGTAGATACATATATACACAATTTTTTAATTACTGTTAAGGATTTACTATCTCTACACTGTTAGTACGTCCTCACTGGTATTAGGTCATATCCTCCCAAACTTTTTATAAGGACTTGAATATTTTAGTGTGTTCCTTCAATTTCAAATTCACATCTACTTTCTGGACTGAGATGCCGGCTCAGAGATGACACAATCGCAGTTCTTGGCTGTGCTCACAGACGTCAGACACAGAGCAGCCCCTGCTGCATCTGCTTACCTTGTGACTTGCTACAAAGTTACAATGTTCCAGTCTGATCACTGGGGGAGGGGAGACTAGGGAAATGCTTCCTCC
>NW_017309790.1:45532-45980 GCF_000935625.1 Nanorana parkeri | reverse complement strand
GAGCTCTATCTGACTTGCTGCAGCTTCTGATGCACATTGCGGGGAGTTCCCTGTGTGCCGTGACATCAGAGGAGAGGAGGCGGGGCCACTGTGCAAGGGGAGACCCGCTATGCCCGGTGCAGCCCGGGATCGGCACGGCAGGAGATCGGCACACAATCCTCCTCTGATCTCCTCTCCCTGAATGGAGGTATATAGGTCACCCCCGAGGAGATTATATACCTCCAAAAGAAAGCTTTACCTGTCCCCAAAAAATGTAACATAAATTGCAAGGCCGATAGTCCGGTCATGTGACTGGCGAGACACCCGAAAAAGTTCAATCCCCGACTACGGGACAATATTCAGTGCAGTCGTTTTTTTGCGATTTTGCAGACGCGCGCAATTTCCAAGCTCGGCACGTCTGGTGTCTATTTACCCGACGTGACCCCCGACTTTTATATTACATTGGGGG
>NW_017309790.1:44656-45457 GCF_000935625.1 Nanorana parkeri | reverse complement strand
CGGTGATCATATCTGATCTGTCCCATGAAACGTCACCATACATTGCACGGCGGTAATCCGATCTGCTGGCCGGTGAGAAAATGTTTCAAGCCCCGCACATGACATTCGTAGGAATGTAAACTATAAATCCCCCCAGGGTCGGCTCTGATGTATTATATAGATGGGTGGCAGTGGAAGGGTTAACGGGAAGTGACCCCCTCAGATTGTTGTCTGTTTTCGCCTTCTTATCTCTTCCAGCTACTTCCTGTCTACGTGCATTACTACTCCGCAGCAGCTTCCTAATGGTGACAACACTGTACAGAGGCGGCACAATCTCTTCCCAGCCAAAAGTCCGTAAGAGAGGGTGACAACAAAGATCACAACATGGAAGACGGGGACAGCGCGTTGTCACCCTATAATAGGAAGTGTCTGAACCAGGACAGAGCGTGGTCCTTCCAGCAGGAAGTCTGGATGATGTGTCACCTCTGTACTTCCTGCAGAGCCCAGCAGGTTCCACCTACAACACATCACTGGCTCTGGAGAGTCCGGCCCTTTAAGATACTTCCGATATAAAGATGGCTCCGCCTTAGAATGAAGCTCAGTGCAGGCTCCGCCCCCTAATACTACATGTATACAGCTCCGACATATACCACAGTGCTGTACAGAGGAGCTTCCACTTACAGGGTCAGGAGGAGGGGCGGAATTATGTGGTCACTCTCTCCTCCCTCTGTAACCAATCACATGGCAATGATAACAATCCTCGTAGTGCTGAATCTGGTGGACGGCCATGACAAGCTCAGGAAGTCCTTCACCCCCCCCCCC
>NW_017309790.1:39540-41466 GCF_000935625.1 Nanorana parkeri | reverse complement strand
GTCACTCCCATCCTCCTCCTCTTCTTCTTGCTGCCTGGCTGTCACTCCCATCCTCCTCCTCTTCTTCCAGCTGCCTGGCTGTCACTCCCATCCTCCTCCTCCTCTTCTTCTTGCTGCCTGGCAGTCACTCCCATCCTCCTCCTCTTCTTCTTGCTGCCTGGCTGTCACTCCCATCCTCCTCCTTCTCTTCCAGCTGCCTGGCTGTCACTCCCATCCTCCTCCTCCTCTTCTTCCAGCTGCCTGGCAGTCACTCCCATCCTCCTCCTCCTCTTCTTCTTGCTGCCTGGCTGTCACTCCCATCCTCCTCCTCCTCTTCTTGCTGCCCGGCTGTCACTCCCATCCTCCTCTTCCAGCTGCCTGGCTGTCACTCCCATCCTCCTCCGTGTCACACGGAGCTGATTTTCATACATACTTCCTTGTTTTAGGGTCTCATTTACAGCAGAGGATGGATATGACTCTCTGCCCCGCCCCCAATCACAGAAGGCGGGATCTGGGATAACACTTCATTCAGAGATGACATCATTTTTGCAGATCCTCCTCCGGCGGTCGCGGTGACAACGCCGGCGCTTCCTACAGACTTCACCATCAGCCGACATCGAGCTGAACACAACAAGCCTGACATAGCGACCACCGGGACAGGAAGTGACAGGAAATCTCAGCAGGGACACCGACTACAAACCTGACACCGGGTGTAACCCCCTCCCCCTAACAGTCACCTGACAACCGCCTGAGCGTCCGTGCAGAAGACGCATTGTGTGTCACAGCGAGATGGAGGACCCCGTATACAGGCCATGACCCCGACCCCTCCTCCTGTATACAGGCCATGATCCCTCCCCTATATACAGTCCCTCCCCCTCCTCCTCCATACAGTCCGTGATCCCTCCCCCTCCTGTATACAGTCCGTGATCCCTCCCCCTCCTGTATACAGTCCGTGATCCCTCCCCCTCCTGTATACAGTCCATGATCCCTCTCCCTCCTGTATACAGTCCATGATCCCTCCCCCTCCTGTATACAGTCTATGATCCCTCCTGTATACAGTCTATGATCCCTCCTGTATACAGTCTATGATCCCTCCTGTATACAGTCTATGATCCCTCCTGTATACAGTCTATGATCCCTCCCTCTCCTGTACACAGTCTATAGGTGACAGTCTATGATCCCTCCCCCACAGACACACACGGGGTGGGGGAGGGGGGTCAGTGAGTAACAGGCCGCGCCGCACACCTCCACCCTCCTCCTGTCACTCCCCAAGCCCCCTTGCCCCCTCACCTCGGTAGCAGGGCTTCGCGGTCTCGTCGTCTCCGGTCGGCCTCTCTTCCTCTCAGTACAACTCCGGCTGCAGCTCCCACAGAGAACCGCCCGGCTCAGGCACGGTCACGTCTCGTACGTGCGCGATCGCGCTGGGGAGTTCGGGTTCGAGCGCACTCACAATTTGGACGAATGGGGCCCAGGCGTGATGACGTCACCACGCGCGAGCACGAGAAAAAGTCACCAGGAAAGGGCAGCCGCGCGTGCGCAGCAGGGAATAGCGTTTGGGCGGGGTCGGAACGAGTTGGCGCTCGGCTGCTTGGGTCACGAGTCCGCGGACTGTACCAATCAGTTGCTTGTGGTGGGGGGGGAGGGCAGGATGGACAGGGCAAGTATTTCTCAACGCGTTCACGGATCTTCTAAATGTCCCCCCTTTCCTTATATAGATATTTAGTTATGAGGAGAGGAGTGACGGGTAGGCGGGGTTAGGAGGTCACTAACCAATGAACTAGGCCGGAGGCGGGGGTATGCAGAGTAGAAGACTGAGCGGGGTATAAATAGTACCGATGCTATTTGTGCTCTTCTTCTTCATACGGACATACGGAGAGCGGTGTGAAATCATCGCTGTGTGTCATCGTTGAGCAATCAGTGTGTGTGAGCCAACCGAGAGCTGATCAC
>NW_017309790.1:39159-39527 GCF_000935625.1 Nanorana parkeri | reverse complement strand
ATCACACTGACACGGGGAGGGGGGGCACTGTGCACACTGACACGGGGAGGGGGGGGCACTGATTCACCCATCTTTGCTGTGACACCTCAATATAAGTCCCACACAATGCCACCATCTCTGCACTCAATGAAGGGAAGTAAAATTGACAATGGGGGAGATGGGCTAGGCTGCTGCATTTCCTCAGTCTCTCCTCCCCCCCAGTGATCAGTCTGCTGCAGGCAGGAGGAAGCGTTTCCTCAGTCTCTCCTCCTCCCAGTGATCAGTCTGCTGCAGGCAGGAGGAAGCGTTTCCTCAGTCTCTCCTCCTCCCAGTGATCAGTCTGCTGCAGGCAGGAGGAAGCATCTCCTTGGTCTCCCCTCCCCCCAGTG
>NW_017309790.1:35097-37446 GCF_000935625.1 Nanorana parkeri | reverse complement strand
GCCCATAGGTGTGTTTAGTGGCCCCCCCCCCCCCCTTCGCTGTGTAAAGCTGGCCACACACCTTACAATTATCTGCAGATGTTCTGGGGTCAGATGGAAAAGGTGCCACAGATTCCTCCACCTGCACTTACCTGTGTGGATGGAGTAATCTCCGCCTGGGCCGATCTGTGGCACTTTTTCCATCTGACCACCGAAAATCTTCAGATAATTGTAAGGTGTGTGGGCAGCAAGTCAGCGAATGTGGCAGTGAATGTGCATAGTAGGAGAAGGTGAGGACAGAGCACCAGCGGCCATTGTAATGAATGAGTATGGGGTGCCCAGCCCCCCCCTTGGTGAATGAGTATGGGGTTCCCAGCCCCCCCTTGGTGAATGTATGTATGGGGTGCCCAGCCCCTCCCCTTGGTGAATGAGTATGGGGTGCCCAGCCCCTCCCCTTGGTGAATGAGTATGGGGTGCCCAGCCCCCCCCTTGGTGAATGAGTATGGGGTTCCCAGCCCCCCCTTGGTGAATGTATGTATGGGGTATCCGTCACTGAAAGGTTATTTAAACACCTCAGAACAAAAAAACACAGGTTTGTGACAGGTTCTCTTTACACACTCCAGAGAGAGCAATACCGTCTGTACTGTTCACAGCAGCCAATCAACTTCTCGCTGTCATCCCGTGAAGACATGAGAGCTGAAACATGATTGGTCGCTATGAGAACCATAAAAACGTTGACTGGGAGGGCCCACATTTCCCGGCCCCTCCCACCGAGCCCTGTTAGTGGGCGAGCTGGAGGGAGGGGGGATCCCAAGGTTGACGTTTGGGGCGGGGCTAATAGAAGCAAAGGTTGCGCATGAGACACAGGTTGGTGGGCGGGGCTCGTTGCGGTGACTGACAGGCTGGGCGAAAATGTAGGCGTGTCTCGGTGATGCAGGTGAAGGTCTGTGGGCGGATCCTGGTGACTTTCGTTGCAGAGATTGGCCAATGGGCGGGTTCCGTCGGTGCAGGAGGCAGGCCCATGGGCGGGGCTCGCCGTAAGATGGCGGGGTGAAAGGAGAAGATGGCGCTGTGGGGGTCAGAGTTGTTCTCTCAGTTCTGGGACCTGGTCGCGTCTCTGGGCTCGGAATTCACTGAAGAGTGGGACAGGAATGACCTGAGATCCGCCATCTTCCGCCTACTGTTGGCCTGGCTGCTCCTCAGTCTTACCGCTATCCACCTGGCCTGGAGGAGCTACGGGCCCACCGTGACCGCCTTCTACTACCGGCAGGGTGAGAGAGGAACCCCGATGTGCACATTAATCATTCGCTGAGGGGAGTCAGGAGACGCTCTACAGTGTAGGAAAGGTTTTCTGAAATCACGTGACAGTGGGGGCGGGGCATGAAGAAAGGGGAGTCACCATCAAGAGGTGCCTATGCAACTATATGTGTAGACCTTCCCCCCCACAGTCTACCAACATCTGCTGGGGGAGAGGGACCACTGCACCCATTGGCTGTAGATCCCCGACAGCCTCTCCCCAATTTGTTGTAGACCCTTGATAGCCCCTCCCTCATCCTTTTATTGGCTGTAAACCCCCTGATAGCCCCGCCCCCGGTGAGCAGACATAACACCTCTTCTCCGGTTTCAGGTCCGGGTGGACAGAATGGCGGCACTCCGGAATACCCCTCCCACTTCCCCATCTGGTGAGTAGCAGTGCATGATGGGAAAGCTCCAGACACAACGTCCCACCCACAGCTCTTGCCATCGGTGGGGGGTGGGGCCAGGACATCACAGGGTCTGCGTGGTGGGCGTATACATAAGGCGGTGCATTTGGTTTCCTGGGTTTGAGCAGGGGCGGGTCCTTGCAGATAATCCCTCCCACTCTGCCATGGCACTCTGTGCTCATTGGGCGCCATAGAAGATGTACGGCATCTGGCGGCTCCTCGCAGGACGCCATCCCTGTATCCAGGGGATCCACAAGTGGCCCTTTGAGTGGGTACTACACTAGAGGTGTCTGCCCCTGAATGCTCCGCCCCCTTCTGCCATGCCCCACCCCTTATTACCATTATCTACCTGCAGATGTAGCAGCCTGCCTCATCAGCCATACATGGGGGGAGGGGTATATGAGTGTGTCCCCCCCGGATGTGACGCAGTCGCCCGTAGTAACGGCGGTCTTTCTCCCGCAGGGAAAGTTCCAGCGCAGAATCCCTGAAGAGCCACCAGGAGTAACCCCCGGCAACGGAGGATATGACTGACGCTGCATCCTCTTCCCCGGCTCGCTTCCATCCTGATCGCTGCACAGGAAGTCTTACCCATAGACTCCACACTGACATTATGGACCGTCATCTTCATCCTGCAGAATGTATACAGGGACAGGTGTGACACCCCCCC
>NW_017309790.1:34636-34915 GCF_000935625.1 Nanorana parkeri | reverse complement strand
GTGTGCTCTGAGGGCGTGCCATGACCAGGGAACCCCCAGGAGGATCACCATGACTCCTGACCCCCAGGAGGATCACCATGACTCCTGACCCCCAGGAGGATCACCATGACTCCGACCCCCAGGATGGTCCCCTTGGCTCCTCCCTGGGTATCGGCTCATTATATGGGGGGCGGTGACCGGGGAACCTCCAGGAGGATCACCATGACTACTATCTTCAGAACAATCACTGTGCCTCCTACCTTCCGGGGGGTCGCCGTGGCTCCTGTCCTTTGGGGGGGG
>NW_017309790.1:33809-34620 GCF_000935625.1 Nanorana parkeri | reverse complement strand
TTGCCGTGGCTCCTCCCTGATGGTGCGGAGGGAGGCGGGGCCTCATCCCGCAGTGGTACGATTGGTGGTCAGACGTGGAATGTATCTCTGTCCCGCCATCTCCTCTTTGCCTTATTCTCCTCCACAGACCGCGCGCATTGTACGGGGAGGCGGAGCCACGTCTCCGGGGTGTTCTGTAGCCTATAGGAGCCCCCAGAAGGAATTGGGAGGGGGGGGGATGACTGTAGAGCCTGGGAGAAGAGAACCTGTCAGAATAAAGATATGGGAGCCGGGTTTGTCATCTTCATCCCTCACCACTCGGCGGTCTGACACCTGCTGGGTACATAGAAGTCCCGGGCCAGTCAATTGCAACGTCACCCCCAAAATCCCCCCCGAGGGAACATTAGCCCTCCTCTCCCATTGGACAGGTAACGGCCGTCACTGAGGAGTGGTCCTTGATCATGTGACATTCAGGCTGAAGGTGGCAGTGTGCCCGCCTCGTCCTGTTATTGTCAGACACAGTTACAGTACTAAAAAGAAAAAACTAGACACACCTTCCATATATATAGTGGGAGTGGCCTATCGCAAATACCTGACGCGGCCAAATGTACCCCCCACAGTGACGGCTGCCCACAGAGGTGCTCAACCCTCCCCCATACTTCCATTCTGACAGGTTCTCTTTAAATCTGCGACGTAACCCGATTGGTCACTTTCCCGGCACAGAGCGTGAGCTCAAATTCTAGGCAGCACGTCACTATGTGGCATCCCCGGCCGTGGCCTTCGATTTACTGCACCGGCCCCGATCTGCAGCACAGGAGGGAGACCACCATCC
>NW_017309790.1:32123-33259 GCF_000935625.1 Nanorana parkeri | reverse complement strand
GGGGGGGGGGGGGGGCTTGTATTGATTGATTGCTGTTCTCTGCTGAGTAATAAACGATTGTAGGGGGCGGAGTTTGTGACGTGTCATTTGTGAAAAATAACCGAAATATGAACCTTTGTAACACTTCCTGTCACGGTGACACCGACACAGGAAGTCACACTGACAGAGACAGCGGTGAGCCAATCAGAGGCTCTCATCTAACCATAGAGAGACATCAGCAGAGGCCCCTCCCCCACTTCCTGTGCGGCTACACGCGGGGTCACGCAGGTCACATTGTATCTTTATTATGCTACAAAATTCAACAAACAATTAGAAAAGAGCAACAATTAGTCATTGATCAGGAGACGCCCGGGACAGGAAGTGCTGACACCCTGCGCCACCAGGAAATGCTTCCCCCAGCACAGGAAGTGCTGACACCCTGCGCCACCAGGAAATGCTTCCCCCAGCACAGGAAGTGCTGACACCCTGCGCCACCAGGAAATCCTTCCCCCAGCACAGTGTCCGAGGTGTGAGGTAGTAGTGAGCAATTCTCAGAAGATTTAAAGGGCCACTCCATGTAAAATGTGACAATCGCACTGCACCATCATTTCGCCTCCAGAGTCGGACATCTTGGTTCCTGTGGGCGGAGCTCCTCCAGTGTCGGACATCTTGGTTCCTGTGGGCGGAGCTCCTCTAATGTCGGACATCTTGGTTCCTGTGGGCGGAGCTCCTCCAATGTCAGACATCTTGGTTCCTGTGGGCGGAGCTCCTCCAGTGTCAGACATCTTGGTTGCTGTGGGCGGAGCTCCTCCAATGTCAGACATCTTGGTTCCTGTGGGCGGAGCTCCTCCAGTGTCAGACATCTTGGATCCTGTGGGCGGAGCTCCTCCAGTGTCAGACATCTTGGATCCTGTGGGCGGAGCTCCTCCAGTGTCAGACATCTTGGATCCTGTGGGCGGAGCTGTCACATCTGGTTTCCACTTAGTGGCCCGTTAACCCCTGATCTTCCACCCGCACTGTGCTGGGCCCGGGAGTGCGATGCGTCATCACTGCTAATCTAGCGCAGTACAAAATACTGAGAACCCGACGTTTATTAGTTACAAAGTGCTGTGTTAGGAAGAGTCCATGAAAGGCACTGGGTAAGGGGGCGGCACTGG
>NW_017309790.1:30632-31243 GCF_000935625.1 Nanorana parkeri | reverse complement strand
GGGGCGGCACTGGTGGAGGGGGAAGTATTTGGCACGTGGACATAAGGCTTCCTGAGACTGGGAAACATATTGCTTTCAGGATTTTTCTCTCCGCAGGACACGGGAGGCACAGGAGGTATGGCTGGGCACAGGAGGTGGGCGTAGGAGGTACGGCTGGGTACAGGAGGCGGGTGTAGGAGGTACGGCTGGGTACAGGAGGTGGGTGTAGGTGGTACGGCTGGGTACAGGAGGTACGGCTGGGTACAGGAGGTGCCACCGATGTACAGAAGGGAGGTCGGTAGAAGATGAGTTCTGATTGGCTGCTCGATGACATAACCCCACGCACGGGCAGCACCGGATCCGGCCTGTTCACTTTACATTGTAGTATCTGGTCGGCACGAAGGGCATTTTGCTGGTCACGCCGTCCACAAGTTTCTTCCGGACTTCCAATCGCAGCGGCGTGCCGGCTTTGGCGTATTCTGGCTCCACGTAGCCCATCGCCACATTCAGCTTCAGCGAGGGGGAGGGGCAGCCGCTGGTCACTTCTCCTGAGGACGGGATTGTGACAAGTCAGTACACCTCAAAGAGGACCTGTCACCATAAAATACCCCCATACAGCAATAAGGAGCTGG
>NW_017309790.1:28942-29438 GCF_000935625.1 Nanorana parkeri | reverse complement strand
ACTTTGTATCTCTCTGTGAGGAGGGGGAGGGGTGGAGGACGATCTGGGTATGACCTATAAGGGGGTGTATATGGAATCCGATATCTCGCACGGACGGGCGTCACGCGCACAGATGGCGGCACTCACCGATGACGCGTCCCTCCACATTCAGTATCGGCGTGTGTTGGCGCACAGGAGGCCCGGTGGAGGTCAGTCCTACGCGTTTCCGGCTCACCTTCCCCTTAATCTGAGGCACGATGACCGAGGCTCCGGGGAAATCCATGGCGGCTCTGCGACGTTTACCTGCGGGAGTCAGAGAGTGATCACGGCATAGGCCGGCCCATTCCCCGCCATCCTCCACCCGTAGAATGATCTGTAATGGACTCCACCGCGGGGTGGGGCCGGGAGGAAAGGGTCGTCTGTAGTACGGAGGTCACATTCCAATGGCTGCTCTGTGTTCATGAAAATCTCTACTATGAGGGGCCCCCCATCAGACAGGGGCCCCTGTACCCCCCCC
>NW_017309790.1:28206-28484 GCF_000935625.1 Nanorana parkeri | reverse complement strand
TGCTTTGTGCACGGCTGTCACTCTAACACTGGGAACGTGCCTTTAGGAGGGGAGGGAACAGAGATGACGTCATACATTCATTGCCACGAGGCGGGTAGGTGACCACACTGTATTCCTTACCGGCCATGAAGAATCGTGGGGGTCACCGCCCCGCCGAGGATGGGGGAGGGGGGACAGGAGTTCAGGTCTGCCTAAAGTGATGTGTTCTCAAACACACGTCTGTGATGTTGTATGCCCCGCCCCCTCCTCCTACCTCCACGCCGTCCTCTCCGGTGTAC
>NW_017309790.1:26887-28114 GCF_000935625.1 Nanorana parkeri | reverse complement strand
GACGCTTCTGTGGGGACAGATGGGGGGGAGGGGTCAGTCGCTGTACGAAAAGATGGTCAGGAATAAAGGGGGAGGGGCAATACCTTCATGTGGGCGGAGTCTTTCTCCGCACAGCCGGCATTGGACACCACGTACAGGTGACCCTCCGAGGTGTTGTTGACGATCAGGTCATCGATGATCCCTCCGCTCTCATTGGTGAAGAGGGACAGCGTACCCTGCGCAGAGAGGACATTGGTCAGCCAGGAGGGGGCGTGGTCATGGCGCCATGTGACGTCACGCACGATCCTGCGCTCATAACTTCCTTGTTACGTTGTTCCCACCTACTTTCCAAGACTACAGAACACCTCCCCAATGTGGGTGACAACGCTGCTCCTCCATAGATACAGTATGGTGGTGAGTGTTGTCACCTGAGGACAGGAAGGTTGTATTGGGGGCACCTCACCTGGTTCTCCTTCAATTCTGAGATGTCCCCCACCACCAGGCTCTCCATGAAGGGGGCGCGCTCCTTCCCGTGGATTCGGGTCTGAAATAGAACAAATAAGAAGGAAGTTTATTCATCGTTCCGGCGTGAATAGGTCCCAGCCCCGCCCTCTCCATGAAGCCCCGCCCCCACACAGAATCATGTGACCAGAGGCTCCAGTAGCACGTCTGATCCCTCTCTCTCTCGGGGTCTCCCTCATCAGATCTGCATCAGGTTCATCTACAGTGACAGACCGTCCATAACAATAGAAACCCCTCACACTCGGCGCGCACACACGCGTGGAATGGCGGCACACGGAATGGCGGCACACGGAATGGCGGCACGTACACGCGTGGAATGGCGGCGCGCACCTGCAGCATATGGGACACATCGAAGAGGGAGCAGTGCTGGCGGGTGTGGAGGTGAGAGGCACTGTGGCTGTCCTTGTACTGCACCGGCAGACTCCATCCCGCAAACTCCACCATCTTGCCGCCATGATGGCGGTGGAAGTCGTAGAGCGCGGTGCGGCGAGGCGCGTCCACCTGAGGAGAGAGCAGAAGAGGGTGAGTGAAGGAGAACTCCGACCTCCCGGAATGCCGGACCCGGAGGAGGCGGAGATCACAACGCCGGCCCAACAGAGCGAACGCCACTAATGACAGAACCGGATCCGAGGAGGAATCCTCAACCCGCGCCGATGTGATACCGCCTGCCGCTGTCCCAGAGGATCGGGGGGGTGCCAGTCTCTGCCCTCCCCTCCCCCCGATAAC
>NW_017309790.1:21096-23494 GCF_000935625.1 Nanorana parkeri | reverse complement strand
GAAGAGGGAGCAGTGCTGGCGGGTGTGGAGGTGAGAGGCGATGTGGCTGTCCTTGTACTGCACCGGCAGACTCCATCCCGCAAACTCCACCATCTTGCCGCCATGATGGCGGTGGAAGTCGTAGAGCGCGGTGCGGCGAGGCGCGTCCACCTGAGGAGAGAGCAGAAGAGGGTGAGTGAAGGAGAACTCCGACCTCCCGGAATGCCGGACCCGGAGGAGGCGGAGATCACAACGCCGGCCCAACAGAGCGAACGCCACTAATGACAGAACCGGATCCGAGGAGGAATCTTTGATCCCCCCTGCCGCGGTCCCAGAGGATCGGGGGGGTGCCAGTCTCTGCCCTCCCCTCCCCCCGATAACACCCTCCAAGCCCCCAAACTAAGAGTCTATGGATGGGAACCAGCAGTTTAAAAAAAGGACAAAACTCATTCTGGCCGGGGTGCCCCCTCCCCTCCCCCCGGGGTGCCAGTCTCTGCCCTCTCCTCCCCCCGGGGTGCCAGTCTCTGCCCTCTCCTCCCCCCGGGGTGCCAGTCTCTGCCCTCTCCTCCCCCCTGAGGGTGGGTGCGGTGGAGGGAAGTAAATTCCAGAACACGGATTGGGGACATTTGGCTCCGGGACACGGGGCAGAGTCCACCTCCCCTCCCCCCCATACACACGGTACAGAGCCAGCTGGGCCCCGGGCCCCTCCAGGTCAGATAATGGTGGGCTCCGATGAAGGGGTCCTCCGCAGTGTGCATAGGGAGACAACACAGAGATACTACTGCTCAGGTCAGCGCTATGGTCACATGACTGCTACACAGCGCCATGGCTGCCGGTATACAAAGTTCTCACAAACGTGCAGCGCTCCTGCAGATGTCGGCGCTGTGGCGGTACCTGGCACACAATGATGGGGTGAGTAGTGGTCAGTCATTACCTGTGGCCCCCCGCTGTACCCCCTCCTCTGCACCCGGATCGCCCCCCGGACACCCGAACACACCGCCCGCAGCATCTCCGACACCTGAGAGTACTGCGCATGCGCGGGCACACACCTCCAGCAGGTTGTGAGCGTGCGCGCTTAGTCTCCCCCCCCCGCTCAGCTGTCAATCATCCGCTTGGGAGGGGGCGGGGCATCAGTGTCATTAATTGGAGTTGAACTTCCCCCAGTGAAATCTACATCCGGTTTCTGTACTTCCGGCCTATGGGGTCACCGGGGATGTGTTCTGGGAGAGAAGAAGGTTAGAAACCCAATATTGGATATCTGTGTCTCCTGAGCAGATTTCTCTTCACTTCCTGTTCAGGAGGCACAACAGGAAGTCTCATCTTGGAAGATTTCACCTCTCTCGCTCTTCTCTTGACAACTGTAGCATTTATCCCATCTCAATAAATAGAGTGGTGTCACCTCCCCACCCCCCAACCTGTGATTGGACACTGAAGGAGCAGCAAACTGCTGACACTGCCTCCTGTAAGCATGCTCATTCTGTTAGACTGACAGCACTGTGCAATGGCAATGCATCATCTGCGGAGATGCTGGAATTTGAAAAGGAGGGAGGGGATACCCCATGGTGGGCAGGGTCACCCCAAGGGTGAGGGGATACCCCATGGTGCGACCGCAGCCGGCTGTCCAGTAGCAGCTGTGACACCCCGCCTCCCACATTGTAGACTCCGCCCACACCTGAAATAATACGGCAGACACAGGGAGAGGAAATCATTCCTTTATTGTAGAAAAGTCATCAGCGGAATCTGTTCCCAGGTGGAGCTCGCTGTGTCACAGCTCTGAATGTACGATAGGGGCGGAGCCATGACAGCACTGAATGTATGATGGGGCGGAGCCATGACACAGCTCTGATTAGGGTATGGTAGGGGCGGAGCTATGGCACAGCTCTGAATGTACGATAGGGGCGGAGCCATGACAGCACTGAATGTATGATGGGGCGGAGCTATGACACCGCTGTGATTAGGGTATGGTAGGGGCGGAGCTATGGCACAGCTCTGATGACGTATGGTAGGGGGCAGAGTCATGTTCCACACAGTCTGTTCTGGGGACACGGAGCCCCTTTCTCCTCATGGTAGGGGCAGATATTGGGGTGTGGTGACAACTCATAAGAGGAAGTCCCGGGCAGGTGACTCGCTATGGTATCCGGAGCCGTCCGGGTGCCCCGGGAGATCCCCATCCGACATTCCGCACTCAGGCTCCGCCTACTCATGTGTAGGACAGAAGATTGATGTCATAGCAACCGTCCACCTGAAGAGAGAACAATGGGAGAGATCAGATCTGCTCCGCCACCACGGATCACCATGACAGTCACATGACCTCTACTGCTGGGCCCCTATAGAGTGATTTCTATTCGTCATCCCTTCAGAAAGTAATTGATGGAAAATGGTGGGGGATGGGACATGAGGGGAGGGCGGGACATGGAGG
>NW_017309790.1:17933-19670 GCF_000935625.1 Nanorana parkeri | reverse complement strand
GAGGGTGGGTGCGGTGGAGGGAAGTAAATTCCAGAACACGGATTGGGGACATTTGGCTCCGGGACACGGGGCAGAGTCCACCTCCCCTCCCCCCCATACACACGGTACAGAGCCAGCTGGGCCCCGGGCCCCTCCAGGTCAGATAATGGTGGGCTCCGATGAAGGGGTCCTCCGCAGTGTGCATAGGGAGACAACACAGAGATACTACTGCTCAGGTCAGCGCTATGGTCACATGACTGCTACACAGCGCCATGGCTGCCGGTATACAAAGTTCTCACAAACGTGCAGCGCTCCTGCAGATGTCGGCGCTGTGGCGGTACCTGGCACACAATGATGGGGTGAGTAGTGGTCAGTCATTACCTGTGGCCCCCCGCTGTACCCCCTCCTCTGCACCCGGATCGCCCCCCGGACACCCGAACACACCGCCCGCAGCATCTCCGACACCTGAGAGTACTGCGCATGCGCGGGCACACACCTCCAGCAGGTTGTGAGCGTGCGCGCTTAGTCTCCCCCCCCCGCTCAGCTGTCAATCATCCGCTTGGGAGGGGGCGGGGCATCAGTGTCATTAATTGGAGTTGAACTTCCCCCAGTGAAATCTACATCCGGTTTCTGTACTTCCGGCCTATGGGGTCACCGGGGATGTGTTCTGGGAGAGAAGAAGGTTAGAAACCCAATATTGGATATCTGTGTCTCCTGAGCAGATTTCTCTTCACTTCCTGTTCAGGAGGCACAACAGGAAGTCTCATCTTGGAAGATTTCACCTCTCTCGCTCTTCTCTTGACAACTGTAGCATTTATCCCATCTCAATAAATAGAGTGGTGTCACCTCCCCACCCCCCAACCTGTGATTGGACAATGAAGGAGCAGCAAACTGCTGACACTGCCTCCTGTAAGCATGCTCATTCTGTTAGACTGACAGCACTGTGCAATGGCAATGCATCATCTGCGGAGATGCTGGAATTTGAAAAGGAGGGAGGGGATACCCCATGGTGGGCAGGGTCACCCCAAGGGTGAGGGGATACCCCATGGTGCGACCGCAGCCGGCTGTCCAGTAGCAGCTGTGACACCCCGCCTCCCACATTGTAGACTCCGCCCACACCTGAAATAATACGGCAGACACAGGGAGAGGAAATCATTCCTTTATTGTAGAAAAGTCATCAGCGGAATCTGTTCCCAGGTGGAGCTCGCTGTGTCACAGCTCTGAATGTACGATAGGGGCGGAGCCATGACAGCACTGAATGTATGATGGGGCGGAGCTATGACACCGCTGTGATTAGGGTATGGTAGGGGCGGAGCTATGGCACAGCTCTGATGACGTATGGTAGGGGGCAGAGTCATGTTCCACACAGTCTGTTCTGGGGACACGGAGCCCCTTTCTCCTCATGGTAGGGGCAGATATTGGGGTGTGGTGACAACTCATAAGAGGAAGTCCCGGGCAGGTGACTCGCTATGGTATCCGGAGCCGTCCGGGTGCCCCGGGAGATCCCCATCCGACATTCCGCACTCAGGCTCCGCCTACTCATGTGTAGGACAGAAGATTGATGTCATAGCAACCGTCCACCTGAAGAGAGAACAATGGGAGAGATCAGATCTGCTCCGCCACCACGGATCACCATGACAGTCACATGACCTCTACTGCTGGGCCCCTATAGAGTGATTTCTATTCGTCATCCCTTCAGAAAGTAATTGATGGAAAATGGTGGGGGATGGGACATGAGGGGAGGGCGGGACATGGAGG
>NW_017309790.1:17532-17887 GCF_000935625.1 Nanorana parkeri | reverse complement strand
ACGCCCCCTTCCTCTTCTCTGCAATAAGTCTATGTGTGGCAGTGATGAGAGGTGTGGCTATGATGAGGAGGCGTGGCAGTGATGAGAGGTGTGGCTATGATGAGGAGGTGTGGCTATGATGAGGGGGTGTGGCTATGACGAGGGGGTGTGGCTATCACTCAGCTCTGCAAGCACAGAGCACTGGAGGGGGAGGGGCAGGAAACAGAATCATTATTCCGGACACTCACATCGAACCTCCCGACACTCGCTGAGCTCTGATTGGACCGCATCACCTCCGTCAGCACCCACATCTGCTGCAGCTCGCTGGACACGCGGTTGGGATCGGGAATGGCCTGGAATACCGGGAGACACCGGG
>NW_017309790.1:17126-17506 GCF_000935625.1 Nanorana parkeri | reverse complement strand
GGTCGGACCCTCTGTCAGGTTCTGATTGCTGTCTGTGTCCCTGCTGGGGAGATTCACCTTCTATCTGACCTGATGTCTCCAGCACAGGAAGTGAGAGGAAACCATAAATATTACAGTTGTCACCGGGACAGGAAGTGAGGGGAAATCATCCGATGGAGACACCTGTTCTGATCACAACTGTATAAGAGGCGATTTCCTCTCACTTCCTGATGTGTCTCCCGTACAGGAAGTGAAGGGAAATCTCCCCAGCGTAGACACAGACAGCAAAAGAAAAAAGAAATGCCCATCTCCTGCTCCATCCAAAAGTAGCATTATGAGGGCCCCCCCGAGAACACGAGGTACCAGAATACACAGAGATGGGCGGGGAAAAGCCCTATGGG
>NW_017309790.1:14819-16476 GCF_000935625.1 Nanorana parkeri | reverse complement strand
GGGCGGGGACACACAAAGAGGGGCGGGGACACAGCCAGGAACTATGACGAGCACTGCTGCAGGCCATAGAAGAAGCCAACAAGTCGCTCCGGCTCCGTCTATAACTGAAGTGATTTTGTCTGTACTGGCTCTTGAAGTACAGATCCCACCAGTGGGCGGAGTCACCTTGTTCAGGCTCCGGAGTTGCTCCTTCGGGGGGAGATGATTCAGCCACTGCCGAGCGGATTGATCTGCAGATCCTCCACGGTGAATGTCGTCCAGAGCGGGGACGGCTGGCGCAGGAAGAGGCGGATGGAGATGACATGGTCTGTAGCGCAGAGCATCTGCCGGGAGAGAAGATCCTGACCTGATACAATCACCTATAAGTGAAGGACGGGAGACGGCCCCAAGGCTGCAGACAACATCATCTCCCGCCTCCCTGGTGTGTGATTAACCCCTTGGTGGTGGGGGATGTACACTGTATGTGGCCAGTTATTTGAGGCTCTACAATGCTGATTCTCAGTGGTTACCATTCAATGGTATGTGACAGCTGAAGAGATCAGAGAGGGGGCGGAGCGGGGGCGGAGCTATTCGTTGTCACAGCTCCATAGACCGGCCCATGTGATACATTTCAGGCCCAAGAATGTTACAATGTATCTCTTCTCATCGTCTGGGCCGGATCAGAGAGCTTTAAAGGAGAAGTACGGGGTCAGGGCTTCTCCCCATAGTTCTCCTCAGGGTAACGGGAGGACACAAACTAGCGTCCTCCCGTCACCCGAGGCTCAGTATATGGCAGGCTACAGCTCGCGGTATACTGAGACGCCGCAGCCGGGACAATTATGTCTGGATCCGCCCAGCTGCGTGAGTGACAGCTGGCTCCTCCTATCTAGAGGCAGGGCCAGCTGCACCCGCCCCCTCCCGTTCCTCCAGTCAGCGCTGGCGGATCAGAGCGGGGAGGGGGGAATCCAGCCCCTCCCCCTGTCACGGCAGAGAGCAGTGACAGGATCGAGAGGTGAGCGAGCCCGGTATGTGTTCCCTCACCTCCCGATCTACTGAGCCGACCTGTGACAGTCTCATTGTCACAGGTCGGCTAGAACTATGAGGTGAGTGACAAGCCCCTCCCCCTCCCCCCCTCATAGTTCTCCTTTAAGCTGCCCGTACACCTGACAACCATAAAAGGACTTTGGTTGTGCGATGGTTGTCAGGTGATTAAAATTCCGTACGACCCGCCCATCATGGACCGCCACATCGTACCCGCTGAGGGGAGGGGCTTACAGATGATTGCAATGGTGAGCAGGCCGCGTGCGGCTTTCGTCTTCCGAGCACGCCACCAACCCGCCAATCGTGGGATAATCCTCAGGTGTATGGGCGGGTTTAGTGAGATCTGATTGTGAGACGCGGTCGGGATCCGTCTCTGAGGTTATTATTATGGGATGTTCCTAAGTTTGGAGCGGCCGAATAATAGCCAAAATGTACAAAAGTGAATTTATCAAGTCGTCACAGCGATATAAACTGACACAAAAAAAAAGTGTAAAGAAAATAAAAAATGATCTATAAATATATTTTTGATATTATAATTGTTATAAAAAATGTCTAAACAAATTATAATAATGAAAACTTGTGAAAAAAAGTGTTTTCTTTACGTTTTTTCCTCATTTTTTTTAATATTTAAATTTGT
>NW_017309790.1:12663-14042 GCF_000935625.1 Nanorana parkeri | reverse complement strand
TAAAGTGGGGGTCTGCAAGGTCTAAGGGGCCGGGGTGTGTCCCCCCCCCCCAGACACGAGTACACTTACGTTGATGGTCAGAGGCTTCGGGAAGGTGACTTCGATGACGTAGACACCGGGGCGGCCCCCCTCAGTCTTCCCATCCCCCACCTGGAGTGGTACCGCTGCTCGTACCGTACACGGGGCTGAATCCTGAGCCATGACACCGGAGGAGGGGTCAGAGATTAAAGGGTCACTCCACCTAAAGATCTGAATGGAGCTCCCAGGGCTTCGCCTATATCCTGGCTGTGAGCTATGAGCAGAGGAGGACTGGGGGAGACCTCCAGACACCTGTACATGTGGAGGAGGCTGCTGTGTCCATGCAGGATGGCCCCTGCTGGGCGGAACTGACCTCTTGTAGTGAATATGGCGATATGTGGGGCTGATCTCCGACTCACCTCATTCATTCCTCACCTGCCCTTATCCAACATGGCGGCTGCATACTCCACTCCTGCTTTTCTCACTACGCCTGCCCTCATCCAATATGCCCGCAAGAGGTCACCTGATTCGGCGTCTCTTCGTTTCCATGGGGATAATAGAGCAGCTGACTTACGTGCCTTGTCACATGATCGAGCATGCAGCCCCGCCTACAGGCAGGTGCCAGACGGAAATGCTGACCGGGGGCGTGGCCAGTCTTGGCAGACAGTGTCAGTCATGGCGGCAGTGCAGGTGAGAGTTTGGGGGTGGCGAACTACAATTCTCAGCATGGCTGCGGGGGGCAGGGAATGTGTGTCAGGGTGGAGAATACCCCCTCCATGTAGCTGGGAGACCTTTGTTATTGTTATCTCCAGCCTTGTCTGGACACAAGTCGGCCTTGCTGACCCCATAGAGAGTTGAGTACTGTAACTGGCAGGCTGTGTGCTCTCTGCTGATTGGCAGCTGTCAAAGCTCCTGGTGAGTGTAGAAGGGGATCTAGTGTGCTCTTTTGCTGCCCCTGTAGGGGATTTGGTGAGCGGCCCTCCATTGGTCAGTCCGCTCCGGAGTAAGATGGCCGATCTGCGTGCATTGTTGACACGCTCGGGCAGCTCCACCTGCTGTGCCTCAGGTAGATTACCTCTGGAGAAGGGAGACTCCTGCACAGGCCTCCTCCACATAGAATGGGGGTTTCTGGGTATTGTGTGTCTGGGGGGGAGGGGGAGGGCAGTTCTGGGCAGAGGGGCAACTAATCTCCTGTCTTTGTTTCAGCTCATCAGAAAACCGAAAGAAGTCTCCGCCCTCTACCGGGACCTCAGCCAGTTCCCCTCCCTGAGCGGAGTCTCTATAGGGCCCGAGGTCACCACCCAGTACGGGGGCAAATACAGCAACATCTACACAGGTGAGGGGGGTTATATATCTGTGTC
>NW_017309790.1:9728-11432 GCF_000935625.1 Nanorana parkeri | reverse complement strand
AATGTGGAGGGGTGACGGTTTGGATTCTGCTGCTCTAATTGCCGGGCCTGTTGTCACCATAAAGAAAATGTCACCTGCGGGGTCACCTCAGTCACATTGATGCAATTCTCTCTTCGTGTCCCCACTCGATGATTTCCCTGCTATTCCTCCTATGGTGACAACCGCAATATTTTGGATTTTTGTCCCAAGGGCAATTGGGGTTAATCTCCCCAGCAGGGGGCTCAGATACCAGTAGACACCTGACAGGGGGTCCAGTCCTCCATCTTGTATGGGGCGAGTGATATACAAGCCGACCTGTGACCCTGAAGCTGCCGGCTCTATTGATCGGGAAGGCGGCGAACACACGCCGCCGATCGCTCACTTCCCGATCGCCTCCCTGCAGGGGGCGGGGACTGTCAGGGATCCCACCCCCAGCCCTTCCGATCCTCTAGCACTGACTGGAGGAGCGGACAGGGAAGGGGGCGGGCACAGCTGGCTCTGCCTCTAGATAGGCGGAGTCAGCTGTCAATCAGCCAGCGTGGTGGATCTCAGCAGTACTGTCGGGATCCATCCCGGCTGCGGCGCGGCTCTGCGCTATATATTGGGTTTTGGGCCCCCCGGAGGACATTAGTATATTTTCTTCTGTGGCCCCGAAGAGAACTTTGGGCCAAAAAAAGGTTCCCGCGTAGTTCTCCTTTAAATGTGAGGTGACGTCTGTGTGTGTTGCGTCTCTCCTCCAGAATGGGCGCAGAGGGATCTGGATCGCAGCGAGCAGGTGAAGTTTTGCCGCCAATACATCGTCTTCCATGATAAGGACGCGGTGGTGTACGCCGGGGCGTGCGGGAGCGGCAGCGAGATCAAAGGAGAGTAAGTATGGGGGGGACGGCGCAGAGTTCTGCTGCTGACTACGGGGTAAAGGCTGACCGTTTCTACCCTCCCCCCCCAGACTGCTCAGCAGCGAATCACCATCCGGAGCCCTGAAAGCCGTTCTACGAGAGACGAAGAATAAGAAAGGAGAGGACACCCAGTTCCTGGAGGTAGGGAGGGGGAGGAGACCCGGTCCTGCTTCTTGAGGGGGGTGGAAGGAGGGATGCCTGGTTGCTTAGGGGTGGGGTTTAGTGGGATGGATGGCTCCTGAGGGGAGGGAAGGGGGAGGAGCCTTGTGATTGTATAATGTCGGATTCATGCTGATGGGAGTATCGCCCTCTCTCCAGGTCTGGGAAAAGAACCGCAAGGTGAAGAGCATCAACCTGACCGCACTGGACAAGCATGGGAAGGTGTACGAGGACGGTGAGAGATATTTATATAGCAGAGATGTTCTTGGGGGGAGGGGGGACCCTGTGTCCCCGTCTGGTCATTACGTTGTCCCGTCTGTCCCTGCAGAGCAGTTCGGATGTCTGTCCTGGTCGCGCTCCGAGTCTCGCTTGCTGTACATCGCCGAGAAGAAGAGACCCAAGACCAAGTCGTTTTTTGAAGCTTCAGCTGGAGATCTTCCGGCCTCTGCGGATGAGGATGACGACAGTGCTGGTAAAGTGGTTAAGGTGAGGAGCGATACCAGAGCGACGGTCTGTATTCCCCCCCCACATCCTAGAGAGCCAGATCTGGCTGTCTCTCCTGGCTGTCTCTCCTGGCTGTCTCTCCTGGCTGTCTCTCCTGGCTGTCTCTCCTGGCTGTCTCTCCTGGCTGTCTCTCCTGGCTGTCTCTCCTGGCTGTCTCTCCTGGCTG
>NW_017309790.1:0-8931 GCF_000935625.1 Nanorana parkeri | reverse complement strand
TCTGAGGCATTTCCAGGATCCATTTATTATATATATTAAAGTTGAACCGTCTGGCCTTTTAAAGGATTCTGCTCAGTCACTCTTGTGATCCCGCCGCCCCTTCCACCATATATAGTCATGTGACACACTTCTTTCCTGGACCAGTACTGCAGCTTCTTACGCGGCCTTTGCTCTCATAGACCGCAGACAATTGCCATCATTTCCTCCGTCCAGTAGGGGGAGGGGCCCAGAATCGGTAGTGTGATCTCCCAGGCTGTACATTGTGGCAGATGTGTTGTCACTTCCTGTGTCGTCACTTCCTGTGTTGCCGTGTCCCCGGAGTTCGGATTTCGTGTCATTGATCCTCGGAGGTTAGTCACGGGTGTTTGCGTCTGTCCTGCAGGGTGATCAGTTCGTGCTGCATGAAGATTGGGGTGAGGGCTTGGTGAATAAGAGCGCCCCGGTGCTGTGCGTGATGGACATTGAGAGCAGCAACATCTCCGTCCTGGAGGGGATCCCGGAGCACGTGTCACCGGGACAGGTGAGAGACGCCCATCCCCCCACCTCCCCCCCCATAATGACATCCCTGTCCTCATCACCCTCCGTCTCTCCCCTGATAGGCCTTCTGGTCCCCGGATGACACCGGTGTGGTGTTTGTCGGGTGGTGGCACAGTCCCTTCAGAGTCGGTCTAAAATACTGCACCAACAGGAGGTAAGAGACCCGAGGGGAGGGATTCGGGGTGTCATATCAGGTTGTCTAAACTAAGGAATGTAAAACAAATGGAAAAGCGCACTACCTGGAGTACCAACTGTTGGGGACGTGGGCACAAGTGATTGCAATAAATATTAGGTAATGAAGAGTTAAAAAAGCAGTGTGCAAGCTCTGTGGTGAACAGGGTGAGGGACCCCGTATGGAGAGACTTGCGTTTAGGTGTCTCTGTGATCCCCGTGCGGAGCGTGACTCGGCCAGGGTACAAGTGGGGTGACCATGGGATGGATGGATGCGTGCCTAGATGGTGTCGGGCTGGCAGGAACGATCATGTGATCGAGCTGTGCGGACTGGGATGGCCCGACCTGGCCGCAACGGCTGTGCGTGGTGACCGCTAGATAAGTGTCAGTGGGTCAGGCTGTCCGACAGGCTGCACCTGAAGACGGAGGGGGTCGCAGTGTGTTGGAGTCTGCTGAACCCGCTGAGCGTCAAAGAAGGTGCCCAGTGGGTTCAGGTAGCTCTACGCGTTTCGAGGTACTTGGCTCTTTGTCAAGCTGAGATACGAGGTGAAGGAGAGAAAAAGGTCCCGTTCTTTTGAATTTGACAGCTGGGAGGGGGGTTCGGGTGACATCACCCCGCTCCGATTGGTCGAATCGTGTAGGGGGTGGGGCTGACTCGTTCGTCGTTTCTCTGTGCCGTAGACGTGTTGAATGAATGTTCTTTGGCGGCGGGCTGGAGTCAAACGAAGTGGCTGTAAATAGATCATGTCTGGGAGTAGAGCAAGCATAAAGCTCTCATGTTTCTCACCAGTCAATATCTAACGGGGACGTGGGGTAGGGCGCATTTCATGACCATTGAATACAACGGGATTTAGATGTTTGAGCGTTTTGTAGAGCGTTCGCCGAGCGTGGAACGCGCCACAAAACGTTCCGGTTTGACCGAGGGTCGTGTTCTCTTGGAGGGTCGTGTTCTCTTGGAGGGTCGTGTTCTCTTGGAGGGTCGTGTTCTCTTGGAGGGTCGGGTTCTCTTGGAGGGTCGGGTTCGGATGGCGTTCTTGGCGTTTTTACAAATCTCCTGTAGGTCAGCGTAGACCACATGGTAGAATGTGTCAATGAAGGAACCTTTTGAATTGAGCGGGTAAAACGTAGACCTGGGTCTAAGGTCTCGTTCACACCTAGGCGTATTGCATATGCGCGTCTGTACGATTCGCGGTAAAAAAAGTTGCGCGTTTCCGAAGGCTACTTGGCTGTAGACATGTGCTGATTCGTTTCGTTCCGAATCGAAATTCGGACGAATTTTCGGACATTCGGATGTATCCGAATTCCGAATTACAGACATAACGAATGCAAACGAATCCGAATTTCCATTTCCAAAATTCTGTAGCGTTAGTTCGAACGTTCGTTTGGTTTTCTGTTCTTATTCGGTTCGTTCGTTGGAGCAAAGTGACATTAGAGAAGGAGAAACATATTTTTCCCCCTTCGAATGTCACTTTGCTGCGAACGAACGAAACGAATAAGAACAGAAAACGAAACGAACGTTCGAACTAACGCTACCGAATTTCGTACGAATCCGAATTCCGAATCCGAATTGACTTTCACACCCGAAAAACGAAATAACACAAATCCGAATTTAAAACGAAACTAAACGAATTTTTTGGCAGTGCGCATGTCTACTTGGCTGTATCCCAATGGAAACGCGCTACAAAACGGCCCAAAGTAGTACCGGGACCTTTCCAGGCGCGGGCCGTTTTGTAGCGCGTTAGGGACGGGCGGGCGCCGAGGTGGGAACCAGACCATTGAATACAATGCGATTTATATTTCTGAGCGTTTTGTAGAGCGTTCGCCGAGCGTAGAACCCGCCACAAAACGTTCTGGTGTGACCGAGGCCTAAGGGTGGTATGAGTGAAGGCGGGGTTTATAAAGGACTCGAGATCAGGAACCAAATTGGGGGTCAAGGTCTGCCAGTTCATACAGAATGTTTAGGACGTGGCCGTCCTGTTCGTCAAACATGTCTGCTAAGACCTCCTGATTAGGAGGCAAAGCCTGGCTGTTGGTGCCGGAAGGTTTGAAGGGTATTGTGGTGCAATAATGTCTTCTAAGCGTGAGGAGTCTAATGAATCTGTGGAGATCTTTGAAGAGGGTACAGGAGGAGGAAGACCCGAGGGGAGGGATTCGGGGTGTCATATCAGGTTGTCTCACTCTTTCCTGTACAGAGACGGATGGGGTGGTAAGGGCTCGGTAGCGCCCCCCTCTGGTGGTGACTCTGTTCTCTCCTCTAGAGACTCTCTCTGCGGACTCCTCGTCGGTCTTCTCCCCGCGGCTGAGCCCAGACAAGTGTCGGATTGTGTACCTGAAGTGCGACGTGTTCGGCCCTCACCTCCAGTGCTGTCAGCTGCTCATGGTACCCGATCTCCGTGTCTGTCATTGTGATATCGGGTCCTGTGCGGTGCCCGGTGAGGTCACGGCGGGAGCTCCGCAATCTGTGCTGGGTCATCATCTGTGACTGCTGAGAGCTCCCCCCCCTCCCTATCCCTCAGACACCAGGGGGATGTATTTGGGGGAATTTGGGGGGTCACGGGGACTAGGGAATAGGGGTCACGGGAAGGGCCGGATTTACTCTCCCTGCCGCCCCAAGGCCAGGTTCTGCGATGCTGCAGTTAGTGACGGCAGAGACAGGGGGCGCTGTGACTACACGGTCTCAGTAATCACAGAGCAGACGAAGAACGGACGTCCTTCGTCTGCTCAAGGGGCTCTATGGTGTGCTCCTATGCCGTGGTCACGGTCCCCCAGAGGGGCGGGGGACCCCGAAAACCACGGGGGGTGCGGGGCGGACACGATCGCCGCCGCTCGATTTAATACAAGTGATCTAATTAGATAACTTGTATTAAACGAGCAGCGGCTCCCGCTGTACATTCAGCTCTGCTCGTCAAGAGCCAGGCTCAATGTACAAAAAAAACTGCTCGCCCGGCGCCCGAAACTGCATGTCCCGGGCGTCGGGCGATAGGTATTCGCTCCATAAGACGCAGGCACATTTTTCTCCTCCTTTTGGGGGGAAAAAAAGTGCGTCTTATGGAGCGAAAAATACAGGAAGTGCTGACATTAATATTGGGAGGGGAGGGAAACATTTTTTTGGCTTTAATGTCACTTTAATTTTTATAATTTTTTTTTTTTTCCACTTAACTTTATTGCTATCACACAGCAGCTAACAAGCCCCTGTGTGATAGCATTTGGAGGTGACAGGTTCTCTTTATTGAACCTGTCACCTCCAATACAAATGTGCTGGCTCTCCTCTGACATCTGAGATGGGAAGGGAATCACTTGTACAATACGAGCAGCGGCTTCTCCGCTCTACATTTAACTCTGCTTGCCCAAAGGCGTCGGGAGATAGGAATTCCACACCCCTGCTGGCCCTCTACTACCCTGCCGCCCCGAGGCCGGGCCTCGGTGGCCTTGTGGGAAATGCGGCCCTGCTCCTCCTCTAGCCTATGACTGGGCTGTAAAAGGAGAAGCAGCACACTGATGAGCTCATCTCTCTGACAATCTGCTCTCTCCTCCCTAGCAGTATGCTCCTTACACTGGAACACACCTGGCTGGCTCCTTGTGCTGCTTCTCCCTTTCCTCTCTCTAAGCTCTACCATACAAGCACTGCAAGTCCGATACCAAGTCACATTCATTTACTTACAGTGCTTGCATTTAAAAGGACATTTAATGCATTGTATTATTGAATACAGAGCTGCATTGATTGCTCTCTCTTTTTTTTTACATTTATCTGGATTTTAGCTTTAGGCTGGGTTCACACCTGTGCGTTGCTATAGGCGCGTTTTATGCACATTATTTCAGCTCGTTTTTAGCACGTTTTTTAGGATGTTTTTTAGTTCAGTGAAACGCGTGTTGGATGCTCGTTTTTATACCTCCCTGGCGGTATGATTTTTTAAAAATTTTTCCTTTTATTTTCTATCTTTTTTTAACTTTCAAACTTCCCGCCGGTTCCGCCCCCCTGCGACGCGGACACTGGCAAGGGACGGAACCCGGAAGACGACAGCGGCCGGAGGACACAGCGGGGAGCGCGGACAAGGTAAGACCTACGCTGCATTCCCGAGTGTGGCTCGGGGTTACCGCTTTGTTAACCCCGAGCCACACTCGGGAATACCAATGGAAACGCTCGGAAATACGCCCCAAAAGAAGCTCCTGTACTTGTTTGGGCGTAGGGCGTTTTTCAGCGCGTTTTCACGGGCTGAAATACACCCAGGTGGGAACCATGCCCATAGGGAACTATGGGATTTCACTTGCTGAGCATTTTTCAGCGCTTCGATCAGTGCTGTAAAACGCCCAGGTGTGAACCAGCACTTAAACTCAAGGAGCATGTGACTTTGTATGTCTTATCTTTCCACTCTTGCACAATCAGGTAAAGTAAATTATGCAGCTATGTCATCTGTCCTTTGTTGCTGAGGAATGCAGTGCTGCCACGTACTAAGAGGAAACAGGAAGCAACGTTTCATATGTGAGCAGATTGAAACGTTTGTTCGCCCTGTGGATCAGCTCACTCTCTTCTTTTGGACATTTTAGAGGCTCTACTTCGTATCTGAAGCTTTCTTTGAAGTTTGGCTTTCATGGTCATTTTTATGGATTTCCCCCCAAACATGGAACTCGCAGCCCTGGCTTGATGGAACTTCGAGGTCTGGCAGTGTTTTACTGCACAACCACCAGACTCATCTCCATCTGGAGTATACGGATTATATTTTGTGTTGTATGGAGGAAACCTTCTGCACGATTTCATTTTCTTTACAGGAATCGACTGAACTCTCTCTGCAAGTACGGGGTATGTTTGAGTTCCTTGAAATGGACGACGTATTGGTCACCCTTCATGTCATTACAATGTGGCATTTATACCCCAGGCTGACATAACGTCATACTAAATTCAGGAGTTAAATCTTGCAAATACATTCAAATATCCTAACTAATAACAACAATGTATCTCATTTGTGTATCACTCGGCTGTAGATCCTCCAATCATCTCTGACTCTGTCCTTCCTTCTGGAGGGGGGCTACGTCTGTTCCCCATGGTCCCTGTGTGTGTGGTAAAGTAGTCACCACTCCAAGCTCACTCCCAGGATAGACTACAATCTCATGTTTGGTTTCCTCATTTGTATTGAGATTGTAGTCCATCACAGGAGTGAGCATGGAGCGGTGACTACTTTACAACACACACAGGGACCATGGGGAACAGAAGTATCCCCCCTCCAGAAGGTAGGACAGTGTCAGCACCAATTCAGAGATGATTGGAGGATCTACAGCCGAGTGATACACAAATAAGATACATTGTTGTTAATTGTTAAGGGACCTGAATGTATTTTTAAGATTTAAATCTGAGTTTAGTGTCACTTTAATAGAAGTGTAACTTGTTTTAAATGGAATCACTATATATAACATAAGGCAAGTAAAAAAGTAATTTTTTTTGTAATATTTGCTAGATATCTGTTCAATGTTGCCACACTTTGGTCAATATGACACATTGTCCTGTAGGCTCTTACCATTCTGTTTTGGAACATGGGGGTGGCAAAGCAGTTAATGGGAAGATAGCCCATAAAATAAATATAAAAATGATTACATACATTAATTGAAGGGATTCATTATTTTAAAGGGCGCCTACACACGTTGGGGCCAGTGATTTCACTATAAAGTCAATGTGTTTGCAGGCTATCTTTGATATAGGAAGGGAAGAGGGGGCACTGTGGGACTCACACTTCTGAAGCCTTACTAGCTCTTACTACAGAAACAGCTGAACATGGCTGAACGTTACTAAAGTACAGCCCTGGGAACTTGGCGCAGTGATGGTGGAACCGCTCATAATGGGCACAGCAGGTGTACAGACCTGGGAACTCAGCACAGGGGTGGTGGGAGCTCCTCATAATGGGCACAGAGGGTGTACAGACCCAGGAACTCAGCTCAGGGATAGTGGGAGCTCCTCATAATGGGCACAGCAGGTGTACAGACCCGGGAACTCAGCTCAGGGATGGTGGGAGCTCCTCATAATGGGCACAGCAGGTGTACAGAACCGGGGACTCAGTGTAAGGATCTTAACCATAGAGTCCTGAGACATAAAAGAGACTGTCAGGGAGTTTAACTCTTCAGCATCCACCAAACACCACTATTTCATTTTTGGTTGAAAGCCAAATAATCACAGTGCTCTATACCATCCATATAAATGTGCTTTGTACGAGTGGAATACAGGGCAGGTAAACCTGAAAGTAGCCGGTTCCTCATTAAAGGTGAGAGGCTAACAGTATAGTAAAAAATATATAGCTGTTTATATTGTGCACAGATCAGAAAGTAGACTATCAATAAATACATTATCAATGAGCACATGGGCAGGGTCCTCCTAATCATCAATAGCTATGACGGCCAGGGCCATCCTAATCATCAATAGCTATGACGGCCAGGGCCATCCTAATCATCAATAGCAATCACGGCCAGGGCCATCCTAATCATCAATAGCAATCACGGCCAGGGCCATCCTAATCATCAATAGCAATCACGGCCAGGGCCATCCTAATCATCAATAGCAATCACGGCCAGGGCCATCCTAATCATCAATAGCAATCACGGCCAGGGCCATCCTAATCATCAATAGCAATCACGGCCAGGGCCATCCTAATCATCAATAGCAATCACGGCCAGGGCCTGCCTAATCATCAATAGCAATCACGGCCAGGGCCATCCTAATCATCAATAGCAATCACGGCCAGGGCCATCCTAATCATCAATCGCTCTTATGAACAGGGTCCTCTTAATCATCTTGTCTTGATTTGTATTGCAACTGTAATGTCTTCTTTATATTGTAAAGTGCTGCACTATATAAATCCTGAATAATAAAAATAATATTAATAATAATTATTATCAGCTGACTGAAGTGATAGATGCAGCATGGTCACAGTGACTTCTAGATAAGTTAAAGCTAATGTAAATTCATTCATACAAACACAGTATAATGCACTGCAATGAGGAGATTGCATCAGTCAGGAAAAGTGTAAAATCCACAGTAAAAAGTTTACAAAGTACTTACAACACAGCATGAAGAGCAGGACTATTACCGACTGCATTTTGGCAATAAAGGCTCTCTCAAAAAGCGACATTGGTCTCTCTTTAGTCTGTTTTTGTGCTTCGTTTTCTCAACGGGATTGCACTGCTTCTTCAATGAAACAGACACTCCTCTACCAGAAGTAACTACTCCCTGTGCTATTACTCATATTCTCAGCACTTTTCATGTATGGGGAAGACACAATGCATAAACAGGATTTTTCCTGCTGCTTAAACCATCCCGGGAGCTTTGCTACAGAGCAAAGTTTCTACAAACCGGCCAATGAACAGCTAAGTATAATGCTGCTTTTGGCAATTCTTCTAACCTCCTGACAGCGTCATTTGCAGGGCCGGATTTACCATTAGGAAGCTTAGGCCCCCATAGAGGGGTGCCATGCTGGAACCTACTCTGCCTGATTCCCAGTGGTGAGTCAAGATACAACACTGCAATTCTGCACAAAATGCACCCTCCTGTTCCAAGACCAGTGGTGCCTATAGGAACCGCCGGCTTCCGCAAATGCAGGGGAAGGACCTCAGCGCTGTGCAAAGCTGCCCTGTAAAACGCCTGCCTGATGCAAACAGGCTTCTAGGGAAACTTTATGCACTGCCGGGGCCCTCTGCATGTGTGAAAGTGGCCAGGTCCTGCAGGAGGTAAGGGCGCTGGCTCAGGCTAAGCAGATTTCCATTTGCGCCTACAGGCATCCGAAATGGAAATCCGGCCCATGTCATTGGAAGGACTGTCCCTGTTTTGGATCCAAATCTTTCTCTGCCCCTTTTTCTTACTCAGTTTTGGGGTGATTTATAGACCTCCATAAAAATGAGTTAAAGCCTGTAAGCGGGCTTAGGGTGTAGCGGCTTCACAGAGGTAATCACACATAATGGTCTTTTGAACAAGATAATGTTTATTACCGGAGAGCATTGGTGTATTTAGGTTTGGGGCTGCCCTAGGCAAGACAAAACTCGGGCGCGCCCCCATACACTAAATTTACCCCACCTGGCTGTGGTCTCAGGTGGCCTCTGCGGTGGTCTCTACAGGATCTTTGGTGGGCTCTGCGGGGTCTCAGGCTGCTAAGCCCACCATAGACCCCGCAGAGCCCACCGCAGATCCGGCTGAGCCCTTCACAGTTCCTGCACAGCCCCCCTGAGACCCTGCAGTCCACCATAGAC
>NW_017309789.1:59131-59993 GCF_000935625.1 Nanorana parkeri | reverse complement strand
GCATCGGTCACGCAGCATCGGTCACGCAGCATCGGTCACGCTTCATCGGTCACGCAGCCCGGTCACGCAGCTCAGAATAAAAACATATTTGACAATGATTAGAGGAACGGGGGAGAGTAATACAAGACGCGGAGTATTTCTGTGTCTGCACAGCCAAAAGGAGCCCCTGTCAGGTCTTTACTGCTCTCCAGAGCTCGGTCAGACCTCCCCTCACTTCCTGTTCCTTCCCAGACAGGAAGTGAAGGTAAATCTCAAAACAGAAATAAAAACATGTTTTGCGTAGAGAAAGGGAACTCTAGAACCTCGGTCAGGTCTTTACTCCTATCCAGGGCTCCATTAGACAGACTTCCCCTCACTTCCTGTCCTGATGACAACGTTTACCCAGACAGGAAGTGAGGAAACTCTCCAACAGGAACACAGAAGTAAAAACCCTTTTAAAAGTCGTAGATATCTGTCTGCATCCCTATTGCAGATATTTCCTCACTTCCTGTCTGGTATATCGGTTGTCAGCGGGACAGGAAGTGAAGGAAAGAGCTCTATAAGAGAGCCCCTCATAGCAATAAAAACCTGACAGGACCTCTAATCCTGAGAAGCACTCCACCCATTGGATTTACGCACACTTAGCGTCACCCCGCCATGGTGGAAGATGGAGATCTGCGATGGGTCAGTGGCGCCTCCAATCAGTGCGCATACATTTCAGACGATGATGATGACGGCAGGAAGTGGAGCGCTCACCTCTTCCTCCATCTTGCCGGCAGCTTGCGGGAGGACTGGAGGACTGGTCACTGCCATCTCCGCAGTTATCGATGTTCTGTTCATCGCACACCAGGCTGGACGGGATACACTTCCCATTGCGGCAGTA
>NW_017309789.1:58329-59121 GCF_000935625.1 Nanorana parkeri | reverse complement strand
AAAACCCTCCGAAGGTCCCAATCTGATCATAAGAGTCCGGCAGTCATGATCGGTGACAACGCTCTGGTACTGGAGGAGTTCCATCGGGTGTTATGTGACGGGGGATAAGGCCGGGGCGCCATCTTCCCGCTACACCAGCACTATAATGCAGACAGATTGGCTGCCGACGGACCCCAAGACGGCCCTTCCCGGGGACACAAGGCATGGCAGGGGCGTCGTGGCATAACGAAGAGCAGCGCCACCCGACGGACCCCCAAGCCGGCCCGACCCTTCCCGGGGACACAAGGCATGGCAGGGGCGTCGTGGCATAACGAAGAGCAGCGCCACCCGACGGACCCCCAAGCCGGCCCGACCCTTCCCGGGGACACAAGGCATGGCAGGGGCGTCGTGGCATAACGAAGAGCAGCGCCACCCGACGGACCCCCAAGCCGGCCCGACCCTTCCCGGGGACACAAGGCATGGCAGGGGCGTCGTGGCATAACGAAGATCCGGAAGATGAACTTGGGGCAAGCGACTCATTCTTCCATCACGCGGGTGAACATGGCCGGCAGCGACACTCCACACATCTCAGCCAATCAGATGTCGCATACAGATGATGATGGACGGTTGCTATGGATGCCCCGCCTACCGGACGAACATATGTCACTGAAGAGACTGGGCCGGTGTTCCCCCCCTTAAGAGCCAGTCAAGAGTCCAACATGGCTGCCGCAGAGTCCCAGCATTGGATGGCCGACGTTACCCTTCACCTCCCCATCCGGATGAGTCAGTCAGAGAGATGATGTAGAAGACACA
>NW_017309789.1:55312-57177 GCF_000935625.1 Nanorana parkeri | reverse complement strand
GGGGTCTTACCTATCCGGAAGGAGGTGAAATCTCCAACAAAGTCCACCCTGGGCTGCTGGCCGCGGGTCACCAGGCGTAGGGTCAGGTAGTTGCCTGTAGACAGGACCGGCCGGGGGATGGTCTTCCCGCACAGCGGGGTGCCCAGAGGTTCCGAATGGTGGTCCCTACCATCGTAGAACTGGACATAGGAGCCGGCGTTACAGGGGTCAGTGACAGAGCCGGGGGGACTGGAGGTCTCCTGAGCGGGCGGGCCGTGGGCGCTGCCGTTCATCCCGGAGGTCTGGGCCTTCATATTGGACATCCGCAGGAGGCTGTACACCAGGAAGAACCGGAACTGGAACTGGACTTTGTCCTTCAGGGCCGCGGCTCGCATGGTCAGCCGGCAGTCCGTCCCCACCGACACGAAGTAGTATTTTCTGGAGTCCGCGTGAGAATTCACAATCATTCCGTCCCCTTTAATGGTCTGACCGCAGAAGTCCGCCATGTTCACTGCACGGGAGGAAACAAACATGGAGGACACGTCAGTATAGGGAGTGTGTAACCACGTACCCAAATCCCAACACACAACAACCCCACCCAACATGGAGGACAGAGACACGTCAGTATAGAGAGCGTGTAACCACGTACCCAAATCCCAACACACACCAATCCCACCCAACATGGAGGACACGTCAGTATAGAGAGCGTGTAACCACGTACCCAAATCCCAACACACAACATCCCCACCCAACATGGAGGACAAGGACACGTCAGTATAGAGAGCGTGTAACCACGTACCCAAATCCCAACACACACACCAATCCCACCCAACATGGAGGACAGAGACACGTCAGTATAGAGAGAGTATGAAGGGGGGGGGGGCGGTTTCCAATAATTAGCCCCCATTGTCACACCGATGACACGCAGTGTGACGACACACGGTGGCGGGCGGGTCAGGTGTCGGAGGGTGGCGGGATGTGGAGAGTACTCGGCCCATGTTGCCTAAGCTGTGACAACGTCATTAGAAATGATGGGTGCCGGTTCTCCGGGGCAGACATTCCCGGGGACACGGCCACACCCCCCCATATCCATTAGTCTCCGTGTGTCCCGGAGGAGCTCACACTCTAATATCGGAAGAACCGAGGAAGACGATTCACCTGCCAGGCACAGCGGCTCTCAGATTGCTGGAGGAAACCTGAGGAAGCCACCTAGACTCAGGGAGAAGATACAAACTCCATGCAGATAGTACCCCTGGCGAGATTAGAGCCCGGGGGCCCAAGAGTGCCAACCATCTACCTCCCTATCATTCTGGAAGGGGAAGCTCCCTGGTCTGGTGGCACACAGATTGGACTGACTGTCTCCTGAATTCTGCCGGATCTCTGTGTGTGCGTGTGGGGGGAGGGGGGGGTCATTTAATGCACAATACAAATATCAGCTGTGGGAGCATTTAGAGCGGAGCAGGCGACCTCGCTACTACAACTCCCATCATGCCCCTGCTTCTGGGTAGTCATGCCTGTGTCCGTCAGTCTTGCAATGCCTCATGGGACTTGTAGTTCCACCACAGCTGAAGGTTATCACGGAGAGGGAAAACACCCAATGCGAAAGCTCCTCCTGAAAAATGGCCGTTATCCTCACCCACCCGTACTAAAGAGAACCTGTCACTGCCTATTCAGGACAAACAGCGTCTTTTATCGACTCGCCCTTCCCCCACATCATCAGAAATGGATGCATGCGACCTCCTCCCAGTGGTGCAGTGCTCGGGTCTGAGTGGCCAATTGCAGGGCCTGAACACGGTCACCTGACAAGGAGAGGCCTATCACCAGCCTTGCCATATCACCCCGTGCAGAGCTTACACCGGGTTAGGAGTGCGCAGCAACAGAGGGGC
>NW_017309789.1:53525-54201 GCF_000935625.1 Nanorana parkeri | reverse complement strand
TGTCTTCTCCCCCCCCCCAGGGTGTAGCTCTGGAAAGCGATGATCCCGTCTGAATACAGAGAATCAACACGGCAGCCAACCAACAATTCCGGGACCATCGTTGTCACCACCTTACAGGGAAGCGAGGCGGCAACCACCCGCAGCGTGATCTCTATGACACCGAGCGCCGCCCCGGTCTACGAGTGAGCCGTGAAAGCGTGTCTCCGCATCCTGAGACACACACAACGTGGCCGAGACAAGAGAGCCACGCGGCATGAATAGCGTTCCCCTGACCTCCCCTCCCCCACACACATAAATGGTATCTGGGGGTCCCGGGCTTGCGCTATGCACACAATAAAGCCACATTCATCCTGCAGAAGCCCGGCCGGTGAATGGACACGTGTCCGGTGTCACCCCTCCCCGGACATGATTTACATGTCATCCCCAATCTCTATACAATGTAATGTTGGGGCGGCCGAGTGCGAGTCTAATCTGAGGGACGGAAGGTTCTCCACACTCAGGAACATTGAAGATTCGTCTACATCAGGGGGGTCTCAAACCTCCGCCCCCCCTCCCAGCTGTGGGGTGGAACTACGAATCCCATGGAGGCATTGCAAGATTCTCAGCCGGAGAGAGAGAGATGCATCATGGGATTTGTAGTTTCACCCCACAGCTGGAGGGCCGGAGGTTTGGAGCC
>NW_017309789.1:52923-53473 GCF_000935625.1 Nanorana parkeri | reverse complement strand
GGTCGGCCGGGGGGTTCGGTGCCCCCCCCCCCCCCTGGTCTACATTGTGGTCTTCACAGAATGAGATCCGTCAGATACAAGACATGGAGAGGTCACGCGGATCTTCCAGAGCCATGACGTCATCACATGTTATTATACAGCTCCGGGATTCCCGGCCCGGTGTGTTAGGATCAGATGGTCAGGGGTCTAGGACCAGCAACGTTGTCCCCAAAACTGAGGACAGCTGCCCCCCCGAATATACGGAACCATCAGGTTCTTCTTCTTCCCTGATGGCACATTGGACATATTCCCGGGATCAGATGGTGGAGGAGAGTCTCAGGGGGCAGGAGACGTCATTGTCACGCGTGGATTGGCCACCACACAGTCCGGACCTGGACCCCATTGGAGGATCTCTGGGATGTGCCGGAGAAGACTTCACGCCGCGCTCCGACTCTCCCACCACCATCACCACCACATAGAGCTTGGGGAAAGATGAATGGAACTTCGGACGGAGATAAATGTCGCGGCATTGTATAAGATTAGTGACACGATGCCACGGTGACTGTGTGAT
>NW_017309789.1:50126-51682 GCF_000935625.1 Nanorana parkeri | reverse complement strand
TTGGTCACTTCCTCCAACATCAACTCTATTTCCAGAACGTGTCCCCGTCTCGTTACACTCTCTTGTCATAACAGTCACTCGCTCCTCATGGCTCAACGCCGCTTCCTTCAACTTCGGGGAGCGCGCACCCTACACATCACATAATGGCCACTCACGTCAGGAGTACGTGGGCCTCATCCCCGGTGATAACGGATAGGCGCACCACCCGAGGCTGAAGGGTGCACTCTAGACGTCACATGACCACTCACGTCAGGAGTACGTGGGCCTCATCCCCACTGATAACGGATAGGCGCACCACCCGAGGCTGAAGGGTGCACTCTAGACGTCACATGACCGCTCACGTCAGGAGTACGTGGGCCTCATCCCCACTGATAATGGATAGGCGCACCACCCGAGGCGGAAGGGTGCACGCTAGATGTCAAATAATGGTCACATGACCACTCATGTCAGGAGTACGTGGGCTCTTATCCCCGGTGATAATGATCGGGCGCACCACCCAAGGCTGGAGCGTGCACTCTAGATGTCAAATAATGGTCACATGACCGCTCATGTCAGGAGTACATGGGCCCTTATCCCCAGCTAGAACACCACATGGGTTTCCTGTTCCAGGCGGAAGCAATGCGCTCTGTAGATGTCCCATGACCACCCTCATGTATAATGATCATGATAAGAACACGCACATGGGCACGCCATCCCGGGGTGTGAAGCCTGCATGCAAGGGTGACTACGGCGGGGCTTCACGGGACCCTTCAAAAGCAGGTGGAAACAAAGAAAAGAGAATCTTCTTAAGGCAGCAAAGAGCGAACGCAGTGCGTCCTGCGTTATGTTCCCATAGATCCGATATCACACGTTAAATGAAGAAGGTTCCGTCGTGACCCGTCAGCGGGCCGGGCTCAGACATTACACAGCGATACAAGAGAAGAGCAATCACCACAATATACACACACAAGTCCCCGGGGGCAGGATGGACAGAAGACATCAACGACAGTCAAACATTCCCAAACACGGAAGTCTGGGAAAAGATCCCACCGGGTCATGTGATCCCACAATGGAGGCCGGCACCCTAAAGCCTCCAGTATATCATCCGTCGTCACCCCGCGCTGGCCCAGTTCCAGTCACCTACCTGTCTCCAGGGGGTAGGCCGCCCCAATCATTAAACTCATCACTACAAATAGTGGTGACAACGGTCGTAAAGTCTTCCCCGTCCTCGGAGCCATCTTCACATTCCTTCCTAAGGGTCCGTGATGTGCGGCGGGGGGACCTCCGGCTTCAGGGGGGTGACAGCTGGGAGTCCGGGGACCTCCGGCTTCAGGGGGGTGACTGCTGGGAGTCCGGGGACCTCCGGCGGGAAGTAAACTCTCCGATCCTCTGGCCTTGTGTCCACAACGACTTCTCCCCGTCGCCCTTTGTCTGCGGTCCAGGCGGCTTTGTGTCTCCTGGTAACCATGACGACCCCGAGGAGTTTGATGGAGCGCCGGGGGGAACAACAATGTACCACCCAGTTCAGGGACGGGGGTCTGTCCTTCCTTCATTACTTCTGCCGTCTACACACACAC
>NW_017309789.1:41954-49983 GCF_000935625.1 Nanorana parkeri | reverse complement strand
TCCTCTTTCGCCGTCCACACACACACACACACACACACACACACACACACACACACACACTGACCTCCGGAGGATGAGGAGGAGGGATCCCAAAAATCTGCACACATGAAGGCGACACAGTGCAGATACATACCACATACAATGTATACTACATACAACATGTACCGCATACAATGTATACAACATGTAGCGCATGCAATGTGTACTAAATACAACATGAACCACATACAACGTGTACCACATACAACGTGTACCGCATGTACAAAATATACTACATACAACATGTACAACATATACTACATACAACATGTACCGCATGCAATGTATACAAAATATACTACATACCACATGTACAGCATACAAAATATACTACATACAACATGTACCGCATGCAATGTGTACAACATATACTACATACAACATGTACCGCATACAATGTGTACAAAATATACTACATACAACATGTACCGCATGCAATGTATACTACATACAACATGTACCGCATACAACAATGGACAGAACACGGATACAATGTATCGCAGGCCGGTATCATTGTAGTTTGATGGACAGTTCAGTGTTTCGGCCGACACCGACCCGAACTCCAAAGACACCGCTGGAGGTTTTGCATGTCTGTCCATCCAGTCCTGAGATTTACACAGCCAAGGTGCTGACCTGACCATTCTCCCCTCAGCTTCCTCGTCAACAATTTCCATCTTTCAGAATGACAGCCGAGAGTTGCTGTGTAAATCCGGGGGAGGAAAAAGCGGCTAGGGAATTCAGGAGCCAGTCAGTCCAATCCAGGAGGCGGTGGGATTTATTCTGAGCAGCTGTTTGCCTGCAGACACGGAACCACCTCACTATATAAAAAGTCATATGTCACCCACCGAACACGGGACATATTTATGAGCACAGTTCAGCACTCAAACCGGTTTCCATGTCTCTTCCTCCTCAGAAGGTGGTGGAGGTCCTTGTCTCAGTCATGTCCCCGGGTCCTCCACCATGGGTGGTGATCACAACAGATGCCGGTGCCAAGGCTCGGGAAGCTCCTTGTGGCGATGACAGAATCCAGGGGAGGAGTTTCCCCATGGAAGGGATGGTGTCCAATATTTTGGAGTCGAGGGCGGCCTTCAAAGCCTTGACAGTTGTGTCAGACAGTCTTTGGAGGAAGCCGGTGGTCCTCAGAAAGGACAACAGATCAGCAGTAGCATGTCCAGAGGCCCCACAGTCTCTCCCTCCTGAAGGAGGTAGCATTGATCACGGCCTGGGCTGAGCAGAATCTGTTGGAATTGAGGGAATCTCCCGGCTCTCCAGAATCAGGAGGCAGATCGTCTGTCGAGAGTTTTTTCAGGACCACAACGAATGGTCGCTTCACCCCGGAGTCTTCAACCAAATAGTATGTGAGGCCTCCTTCAAGTAGATCTTTTTAGGTGAGGCCTCCTTCAAGTAGATCTTTTTAGGTGAGGCCTCCTTCAAGTAGATCTTTTTAGGTGATGCTGGAGGTTTTGCATGTCTGTCCATCCAGTCCTGAGATTTACACAGCCAAGGTGCTGACCTGACCATTCTCCCCTCAGCTTCCTCGTCAACAATTTCCATCTTTCAGAATGACAGCCGAGAGTTGCTGTGTAAATCCGGGGGAGGAAAAAGCGGCTAGGGAATTCAGGAGCCAGTCAGTCCAATCCAGGAGGCGGTGGGATTTATTCTGAGCAGCTGTTTGCCTGCAGACACGGAACCACCTCACTATATAAAAAGTCATATGTCACCCACCGAACACGGGACATATTTATGAGCACAGTTCAGCACTCAAACCGGTTTCCATGTCTCTTCCTCCTCAGAAGGTGGTGGAGGTCCTTGTCTCAGTCATGTCCCCGGGTCCTCCACCATGGGTGGTGATCACAACAGATGCCGGTGCCAAGGCTCGGGAAGCTCCTTGTGGCGATGACAGAATCCAGGGGAGGAGTTTCCCCATGGAAGGGATGGTGTCCAATATTTTGGAGTCGAGGGCGGCCTTCAAAGCCTTGACAGTTGTGTCAGACAGTCTTTGGAGGAAGCCGGTGGTCCTCAGAAAGGACAACAGATCAGCAGTAGCATGTCCAGAGGCCCCACAGTCTCTCCCTCCTGAAGGAGGTAGCATTGATCACGGCCTGGGCTGAGCAGAATCTGTTGGAATTGAGGGAATCTCCCGGCTCTCCAGAATCAGGAGGCAGATCGTCTGTCGAGAGTTTTTTCAGGACCACAACGAATGGTCGCTTCACCCCGGAGTCTTCAACCAAATAGTATGTGAGGCCTCCTTCAAGTAGATCTTTTTAGGTGAGGCCTCCTTCAAGTAGATCTTTTTAGGTGAGGCCTCCTTCAAGTAGATCTTTTTAGGTGAGGCCTCCTTCAAGTAGATCTTTTTAGGTGAGGCCTCCTTCAAGTAGATCTTTTTGTGGGCCCAGGTAACCAGAAACTGCCTCTATTCATCTCCAGGTGGCCTCATCCCACATCTCTGGGAACAGGTGCCTTGACCTATCCCTGGAACATCAAGATAACCTACGCTTTCCCCCAATGGAGCTAATTTTGAGGTTCCTACAGGGAGAAGGTAACCGTGCTAGCAATTCTCCCCTACTGGCCACGCAGACCTTGGTTTCCGCTGGCCATGCAGCTGAGCATTTGCCATCCGTTGCCTCTTCCGGCGTTTCCACATCTCTCGTCTCAGGGGGAAGACTCTGCATCCATATCCAAGCAAGTTGGCACTTCATGCTCAGTTCCTCAGAGCAGCACTATGACTCCGACCGCCTAGAAGATCAGCGTTATGACTAGAAGATCAGTGTTATGACTCCGAACGCCTAGAAGAGCAGTGCTATGACTGCGACCGCCTAGAAGAGCAGCGTTATGACTCCGACCGCCTAGAAGAGCAGTGCTATGACTGCGACCACCTAGAAGAGCAGCGTTATGACTCCGACCACCTAGAAGAGCAGCGTTATGACTCCGACCACCTAGAAGAGCAGCGTTATGACTCCGACCACCTAGAAGAGCAGCGTTATGACTCCGACCGCCTAGAAGAGCAGTGTTATGACTCCGACCACCTAGAAGAGCAGTGTTATGACTCCGACCGCCTAGAAGAGCAGCGTTATGACTCCGACCACCTAGAAGAGCAGCGTTATGACTCTGACCACCTAGAAGAGCAGTGTTATGACTCCGACCGTCTAGAAGAGCAGTGTTATGACTCCGAACGCCTAGAAGAGCAGTGTTATGACTCCGCCCACATAGAAGAGCAGTGTTATGACTCCGAACGCCTAGAAGAGCAGCGCTATTGCTCCGACCGCCTAGAAGAGCAGCGTTATGACTCCGACCACCTAGAAGAGCAGCTTTATGACTCTGACCACCTAGAAGAGCAGCGTTATGACTCCGACCGCCTAGAAGAGCAGTGTTATGGCTCCGACCGCCTAGAAGAGCAGCGTTATGACTCCGACCACCTAGAAGATGACTCTTCCCTCAGTGGGATCTGTCGCTGGTGCTTAACATGGAGTCAAAAGAACCATTGGCTCCCACGGAACAGTGTTCTCTTTGGGACATTACTTGCAAGGCCATTTTCTTGGTGGCCATTACATCAGGGAAGAGTATCAGAGATCCAAGCCCTTGGGTCTAAGGAACCTTTCTTTTCCCCCCAGACAGGGTGGAATTGTGACCGCAGACTCATCTCTTGCCAAAGGTCGTACCACCCTTTCACCCAGCCCAGGAATGGGTTCTACTTGTTTTCTCAGCAGACACACAGGAAGGGGATGTGTCCAGAACACTCCTGACCTATCTTGAACAGACCAGCTCCTTCAATCACCTCTTCGTTGTTCCAGGGGGGAGGTTTAAGGGTCAAGGAGGTCAAAATGTTATCCTCATGAATTGTAAAGACAATCTAGAGAGCGTACAGGGCGTGATCCTCCCACTGCGGTGAGGGATCATTCCATCGGGTCCTTGTGCAGTGTTCCTATAGACATAATCTGTAAGGCAGCAAGCTGGTCTTCTCAACGCCCCTTCCTCCGACACTATGGAGTGGATCCGGGAGCCTCATCTACGTAGACTTCAGAAGAAAGAGGCAGTTCAAGCTTCTGCTGCCAAATCTCAATAAATTGTCCCATCTATCCCACCGTCAGCTCGTTATTGATCGCTAGTATGCTGCCATGTAGGCTCCAGGCAAGCGGAAAATTGTATCACGCTTACCTGTAATCGCTTCTCGGCCTTTTGGCTACGATCAGGTGTAGTACCTGTTCTTATCAGTTTTCGGTGGGGAAAAGAACAGTCCTAGCGGGGGATGGTTACTTAGTACTCGCTGGAGTGAAAGAGCGCGTAGGGCAGCTTCCTGTGAGAGGGGAACGGCCCGGTACATGGCCTTCTTACTGAACGGATTCTAGTACTATGTGGGACCTGTGGTGCCCAAAGGATCGGGGTCCATTGGCCTTCGGGTTGGTGGACCAACAGTCTCGACCCCTGTCAGGAGCCTTGCGCCCCCCCCCGGGGGCAGTCGGGAATCGAGGTCCCTTCTTTATTGACGGACCAAGCACCCTTGCGCACGTTTTTGTGTGCTGTGACTTCACGGTTCACTTTTTTTGTTCACAGGGGATTCGTTTTTGAGCGCGCACCACGGGCGATTTCCTGTCATTTTCCTTTCCTGGTGCCTATCCATGGCAGCATACTCCCCTCCCATTGGTTGTCATGTTCTATCCATGGCCGCATACTCCCCTCCCATTGGTTGTCATGTTCTATCCATGTTTGTAGCCAGAAAATCACCAGGAGTTCATTCCACCTGAACGCGGCCACTCGATGGTCCCACAACAACGTGACCCCCAAAGGCCGGCACCACAGCTATCCTGGGAAACCTCCGGCTCCAATCTCGTGAGCCCCGCTGAGGTTTCTGGGGATACGTCTTTGCCCCCCCCCCATCCGGGTTGCTGCATTTGCATCGTCATTGTACGGCCCATCATGATTGGCATCGGTCCAATCCGCAAGACGCTTTACAACAACACATGCGTTCCACGAAAGCAGCTTGTTACTGCAGCATTCTTATGGCTTGCCTCCCCGCTGCTCCATGCACTGTGTAAGTCTCCGTGGTTTGCTCAGGTGGCGTCACTCCCGGCTCACACACAAGGCTGCAGACCGTCTCTCCGACCACAATCCTATCAGCTCCAGCGGACAACTCATTCACAAGTCTCACCGACCCCGGCAGGCTTCACAGCACCGGGGATGGTGTCAGCATTGTCCCCTTCTCTCTAGCGCCCCCTGCAGGCTCGGCAGAACTTTTCTGTGTGTTGCCAGGGGTGACTGCAGACACATTAACATCAGAACACAAGGGTGGTGGGTTCAATCTCATGCCCCACCAGTACCTCCCGAGGTGCCCCACAGCTCAGGGCAGGCCACCATCCCATGACCCCTTCGGCCACATGCTGCGCACGGCACTGCGTGACGTTTCATCAAGTGACTGACGCACAGGACGCTGAGCCGCATCTCCTCTCTTCCCGGTTACTATGGGAGATGACATGCTCCCACTGGACACTTGTTCTTGGGTTGCTTTGGGAAATGGCACTCTCTCTCTAGAATCTCCCCAGCCTCTCTCTCCCGGCAACACAACCTTGCCGGTTGCTATGGGAGACAGCATTCTCCTGCTGAACACTTGCTGGCTCTCCTGGATCCTCTCTCCAGGTGTCCTTGCTCTACCCCACTCCTCTGAGTGACCTCCATGGCACACCCAACTGGACTGGCATTGCTACCAACAATATCCTGCCCGCCTCAGACCGCCACACACGTCCTGCCCGCCTCCAACCACCACACATGTCCTGCCCGCCTCCAACCACCACACATGTCCTGCCCGCCTCCAACCACCACACATGTCCTGCCCGCCTCCAACCACCACACATGTCCTGCCCGCCTCCAACCACCACACATGTCCTGCCCGCCTCCAACCACCACACATGTCCTGCCCGCCTCCAACCACCACACATGTCCTGCCCGCCTCCAACCACCACACATGTCCTGCCCGCCTCCAACCACCACACATGTCCTGCCCGCCTCCAACCACCACACATGTCCTGCCCGCCTCCAACCACCACACATGTCCTGCCCGCCTCCAACCACCACACATGTCCTGCCCGCCTCCAACCACCACACATGTCCTGCCCGCCTCCAACCACCACACATGTCCTGCCCGCCTCCAACCACCACACATGTCCTGCCCGCCTCCAACCACCACACATGTCCTGCCCGCCTCCAACCACCACACATGTCCTGCCCGCCTCCAACCACCACACATGTCCTGCCCGCCTCCAACCACCACACATGTCCTGCCCGCCTCCAACCACCACACATGTCCTGCCCGCCTCCAACCACCACACATGTCCTGCCCGCCTCCAACCACCACACATGTCCTGCCCGCCTCCAACCACCACACATGTCCTGCCCGCCTCCAACCACCACACATGTCCTGCCCGCCTCCAACCACCACACATGTCCTGCCCGCCTCCAACCACCACACATGTCCTGCCCGCCTCCAACCACCACACATGTCCTGCCCGCCTCCAACCACCACACATGTCCTGCCCGCCTCCAACCACCACACATGTCCTGCCCGCCTCCAACCACCACACATGTCCTGCCCGCCTCCAACCACCACACATGTCCTGCCCGCCTCCAACCACCACACATGTCCTGCCCGCCTCCAACCACCCCACACGTCCTGCCCGCCTCAGACCGCCACACACGTCCTGCACCCTCCACACACATCCTGCCCGCCTCAGACCGCCACGCACCATAGCTCAATGGTCAGCATGCAGGGATCAGTCTTATTCTCCACATAGGCAGCCCCAGCAACAATATCTCATCTTCAGCATAACATCATCTATTGTCAGGTGGTCCCGCACACTCACAGTGACCCTGTCCTTTAACATCGTTCTCTTGCAGCTTTCACTCTGACTCCCAGGTGGGGCCCTGAACACTAGCCAGCACCCTCTTCATGAGGGCCGTACACAGGGGCACCATCATTGGGTGCTGGTCACTGGTAAAGGCCGGACCCGGGAATGGAGATTTCATCCCACACAGAGCTCCAAGAAATCTCCCGGCTCCAGAATCCCAACTATGATCCAGAAAACCCGGAGAGGACTGAAAGGCTGGCTCTGTCCTGGTACAGAGGGAGGCCACCTGGATCCCCTCAGCCTGGGAGTCCTGTGTGACTGAGGCCACATAACACCGCCGTATCACCACAGATTCATTTCACTTAGGATATAATGTCGGTGTAATGTGTATCTGCTCAGTCAGTCAGTATATATAGTCACTATAATCCCGCCCCTAATCCCCTCAGTGTTGGCACCTCCCCTTTCCGTCGGCGCGCTCGCTCAGACGTTTCACTTCTGGGTGGGCGGAGTTTACGCATCCCGCGCAATCCACTGATTGGCTGCGCCGTCCGTACGTCATGACGCTGGCTGGTTGGTGCGTGTGAGAAACCGTCTTCGGCCTGTCATCCCGCCATGGCTCCCCGGCTACAGCTGGAGAAGACGGCTTGGAATTGGACAGCCACCGTGCGGCCGGAGGAAGTGACCCGGCTACATATAGAAGCCGCCTACCGAGTCCGCCTGGAGCCGTGTGTGCGGGGGGTGTGCAGGTGAGAGAGCCGCAATCCGGGACCCCGGCATTACCCGGGACCCCCTCCCCCCACATTCCACTGCGCCCCGGTATTACCTGGAACCCCCAACATAACATGGCACCATTCCACTGTGCCCTGACATAACATGGCACCCCCTCCCCCACATTCCACTGTGCCTGGCATTACCCGGAACCCCCAACATAACATGGCACCATTCCACTGTGCCCTGACATAACATGGCACCCCCTCCCCCACATTCCACTGTGCCTGGCATTACCCGGAACCCCCAACATAACATGGCACCATTCCACTGTGCCCTGACATAACATGGCACCCCCTCCCCCACATTCCACTGTGCCTGGCATTACCCGGAACCCCCAACATAACATGGCACCCCTCCCCCACATTCCACTGTGCCCTGACATT